>NC_091064.1:64535236-64836862 GCF_000393655.2 Nicotiana sylvestris
CTTTCTCACATGTTTCTTGTCAGTTGAGGAAAGGTCCTCCCACCAATCTAGCAGCAATGGTGGGACGTTTCTAACCATACCGAATCTGGGGACATCGTGCCTCATTTTCTGCAAAACAAAAGGGTTAGACCTTACCCCCACAGGGCTTGACTATTTATACATTTATGATCAACATATCGGCATTTAGTTCTCGAAATTAATGCACGAAACGTGGTTGTGTCTGTTGGGATTATGGAAAATCCGATGGACTTTGGATAAGGCTTATCTTAAAGAATCATTATGTGGACAACATAACTGATCCGACTAGGTTTGACCAAGATGCATGCATAGTTTTACCGCAAATAAGCCTTTCCGAATTTAAGGGTAGTAAATAGGAAGAGTGCAACCACTCAATAAAGCGTTGCTATAGCATTTGATACGCACAAGTGGAATATGATGCGGAGCATGATTTATGCAACAATTAATAACATGTAGTCAAGCATTTGCACGTAGGAAAAATAAATACAATATTTAAATAATTGAAAGACAGTTACGGAAAAAAGAAAACAAAGAGACAAGTCAGTTTCAAGGATAAAGAACCATAAACGCTTAAAAAATGGATAGTTAAATTCAAATAAGGGAGAAGGGTACAGGATAAAGCATGCTTGGAATAATTTGTAAAAAGATAGTTCGTTATGGTAAGAACCTAAAGGTATCCCCAGCAGAGTCGTCATGCTGTCGCGCCCCCTTTTTTCCTCTGCGGAGAAAGTTCGGGTTTTGACATTCATGGGGGTAATAACTCATTTCCTTTTGGGAATTAGGTATTTGAAGAGTCGCTACCTAACGAATTATGGTGCGTTAGGGCTCTTAGAGCGAATAACTCTTAGACTTGCTTGCATTACCAGAGATTAGGGTAAGAGCTCAAAATAACCTTGAGGGGACGGTGTTAGGCATCCCTCTTGGTCCACAATGGTGGATCCCGACCGAACTTATATTCATGAATTAGTCCATTACAAATAAATAGTTGAATCAAATAATTTGCAAGTAAAGCACGTTGGACATTGTATAACTAAAATAATAAGACAAAGGTTTTGAACAAGTTGTATATAAAACAATGGTTTAAACCTAAGGGATTTGGGAAAGGAGGGCTCCTAGGTTGGCTAGGGTTTGGTTGAGAGTTACTGAGAGAAGAGAGGATCTTAGGGCTGCAGATTTGGAAAAATGGTTAGGGTTGGGGGGTCGTTTGGAATAAAAAAGGCAAGAATGAACGAGGGTCGTTGATCTAAAAGATCAACGGCCAGGATTTGATAGGTTTTGGGTCGGGTAGGGGTAATTAGGGCCTGGGTCGGGTTATTTAATCCGAAATTGGGCTGGGGTGTTGGGTTCAATTAAGGCTTAAATTGAAATGTAGTCTAGCTATATTTTAAATAGCCAATTTAATCCCATATAATTTATAATAAGTAATAAATAATTTCTAAAAATAATTTGGTGTACTAAAATGATTTAACATAGATATTTAACATTTTAAAAATATAGAAGATCAATTTTATGCATATAAATATAATTATACATTAATAGGGCTAATATTGCAATTATATGCAAATTAGCTTTAAAAAAGTAAAATGTAATTATCAAAATGCACTAAAAATATGTTAACAATATTTTGGCATAAATATAGAATTTAGATGCCTAAATTTCCACAATAATAATTTGAGGGGTAATTATCGGGGATTTTATAAGTAAAAGGGGAGGAAATAAATCAATTTAAAATCTTTAAAATAATAGAAAATTTATAAGAACCTTGTGCATGCTTATATAGGTATATGTATGCTATTTTGAAAATATTTATGAATGTTAAAAATATATAGGACAAAATTGGGTATCAATAGTAGTTATGTACTTGAGTTGTGACACTGTTATATCATTTCCGCAATTCTTAATTATTTTGTTTTAACTAATATCTGATACTGTTTGAATAAATAATAATGGTGGTTAAACTGTAAAATTGCCAGCTTGCATAGCTTTTACGAGTAGGCGCCATCACAATTCACGAGGGTGAAAAAATTCGGGTCGTGACAAGTTGGTATCAGAGCTTTAGGTTGCCTAGGTCTCACAATTCACAAACAAGGTAGGTAGAGTCTGAGGGATTGGTACAGAGTCTATGCTTATCCCCCAGAGGCTACAGAGTTCAGGAAAACTTTGCTATTCCCTTCTATCGTGCGATTTGATTTCTTAATGCTAATTGAACTTCCACTATGTTTTTTCGCAGATGGTGAGAACACGTACCGCTTCATCAGCTGACCAATAGCCCGAGCCCCAGTGGCAGCTCCTATGAGGGGCAGAGGCCGAGGCTGTGCTAGAGGCCGAGGCAGAGGCAGGGCTCAACCTAGAGCTCGAGTAGCAGCACCAGCGGTAGAGCCTCGGGTAGAGTTTGAGGATGAGGTTCAAGCCGAGATAGTTCCAGCAGGGCCAGCTCAGGTCCCAGAGGGGTTCATCGCCACCCCGGTATTCTAGGATGCTCTGGTCCGTCTAGTGGGTCTTATGGAGAGTGTCACTTAGGCAAGTATATTCCCTATAATACCAACTATCTCTCAGGCTGGAGGAGGAGCCTAAACTCTTGATACTCGCACTCCGGAGCAGATGGCTCCCCAGTTTCAAACTCCAATAGCTCAGCCAGTTAGGGTAGTTCAGCCGGGTGTTGTAGTGGAGACCAGTGATGGGTCAGCTAGGTCTGCTGATGCTTTGTGGAGGCTGGACAGGTTCACCAAACTTTTTACTACTTCCTCTGTTCCAATTTATGTGAACCTATTTGACTAGGCACAGAGATTAAGAAAAAATGAAGACTTTTGGAATTTGTGGTCCTAAACAAATTAAAACAGGCCCCGCAGTATTTTTGTGATTATAAAAGCTTGTCATTAAGGGTAGAATTAGAAGTTTAACCTAAATTGTATCCAAATTTAGAAAGAGGTCATTCTTTTTGGAACGGACCAAAAAGGAAATAAGTTCACATAAACTGGAATGGAGGGAGTACCGCTTATGGCGGTACATCTTTAGAGGATCCCCAGTATTATTTGGACAGTTGTCACGAGGTTCTGCAAAACATGGGGGTAGTGGAGACCAATGGGGTCAACTTTGCTGCTTTTCCACTGTCAGGTTCTGCCAATAAGTGGTGAAAAGATTATTGTTTGGCTAGACAAGCTGGGTCACCAGCACTGACTTGGGATCAGTTCTCTCAACTATTTCTAGAGAAGTTTCTCCCTATCACCCGGAGAGAGGATTATCGGAGGCAGTATGAGCGCCTTCAACAAGGTTCTATGACTGTCACCCAGTATGAGACTAGGTTTGTTGATTTGGCTCGTCATACTCTTCTTATACTCCCCATCAAAAGAGAGATACAGAGAGAGAGAGAGGAGGTTCATTGAGGGACTCGCTCAACCTATTCGATTGTAGATGGCTAAGGAGACAGGGAGCGAGATTTCTTTCCATGATGCAGCCAATGTGGCCACGCGGGTTGAGATGGTTCTAACTTAGGGGAGTGGTCAGGGGTCTGACAAGAGGCCTTGACATTCTAGTAGGTTCAGTGGTTCCTCGTCTAGAGGTAGGGATTCTTTCAATAGGGGCCATCCTTCTAGGCTGTTTCATTCAGCACTACAGGCTTCTCATGGTGCTCCAGGTGGCCGTGGTTCTCATATGCAGTATTCAGATTAGCTACCTTACAGTGTATCACCATCTCCTATCAGTGCACCTCCGCTCTAGAGTTTTCAGGGTGGTTATTCAGGTCGTTAGGGTCAGTTTCAGGCTCAGTAGTCCCAACAGCGGAGGATTTGTTACACTTGTGGCGATCCAAGGCACATTGCTAGATTTTTCCCTCAAGCATCGAGCAGTTCTTAGCATCGGGGTTCTCGTTCTATGGTTCAAGCATTGGGTGTTCTACCGCTTGCTTAGCCAGCTAGGGGCAGGGGTTAGGCAGCTAGAGGTGGAGGTAGAGGTGTTAGAGGTAGAGGTCAGGTCGCTAGAGGTGGAGGCCAGCCAACAGGAGGCAATCCTAGGGATGTAGTTCACAGTGGTGGGGCCCAGCCCCGATGTTATGCTTTCCCAGCCAGGCTTGAGGCTGAGGCATCCGATACCGTTATTACAAGTATGATTTCAGTTTGCAGTAGAGATGCTTCAGTTCTATTTGATCCAGGGTCTACATACTACTATGTGTCTTCTTATTTTGCTTCATATTTGGTTGTGCCTCGTGATTCTTTGAGCACTCCCATATATCTGTCCATGCCGGTGGGTGATTCTATTGTCATATATCGTGTCTATCACTCGTGTATGGTTATCATTAGGGGTATGGAGACCCGTGTAGATCTCCTATTCCTAGATATGGTGGACTTCGATGTCATTTTGGGGATGGATTGGTTGTCGCCTTACCATGCTATATTGGACTGTCATGCCAAGTCTGTGACCTTAGCCTTGCCGGGTTTGCCTTGATTGGAGTGGATAGGGACTCCTAGTCATTCTACCAGTAAGGTCATTTCCTATATAAAGGCTCGGCGTATGGTCAAGAAAGGGTGTATTTGGCTTATTTGATGTATATTCGTGATTCTAGTACGGAGGTTCCTTCTATGGATTCTGTGCCAGTTGTTCGTGAGTTCCCAGAGGTATTTCCTGCAGACCTGCTGGGGATGCCACCCAATAGGGATATTGACTTTTGCATTGCTTTGACTCCGGGCACTCAACCCATTTCTATTCTGCCATATCGTATGACCCTACCAGAGTTTAAATAATTGAAGGAGAAGTTGTAAGACTTGCTTGATAAGGGCTTTATTATACCTAGTATCTCGCCCTGGGATGTGCCGGTGTTGTTTTTTAAGAAGAAGGATGGGTCGATGAGGATGTTCATAGACTATCGGTAGTTGAACAAAGTCACCATCAAGAACAAGTATCCATTGTCGAGGATTGATGATTTGTTTGATCAGCTTCAGGGTGCCAAAGTATTTTCGAAGATTGATTTGAGATTTGGCTGCCATCTGTTGAGGATTAGGGCATCCGATGTCCCTAAGATAGCTTTTCGCACTTGGTACGGGCATTATAAGTTCTTAGTAATGTCATTTGAGTTTACAAATTCCCCATCAACTTTTAAGGATTTGATGAACCGGGTGTTCAAGACTTATCTATATTCCTTCGTGATTGTCTTCATTGATCATATTTTGATCTACTCCCGGAGTCGAGAGGTGCAGGAGCAGCATCTTCGAGTCATTCTTCCGACTTTGAGAAATAGTTAGTTGTATGCTAAGTTTCAAAGTGTGAGTTTTGGTTGAGTGTAGTAGCCTTCTTGGATCACGTTGTATTAGTAGAGGGTATTCAGGTGGATCCAAAAAAGATAGAGGCAGTCAAGGACTGGCCTAGTCCCACAACAGCTACAGAGATCTGGAGTTTCTTGGGTTCGGCGAGTTATTATCGTCGGTTTGTGGAGGGGTTTTCATCTATAACAGCCTTGATGATCCGGTTGGCCCAGAAGGGTGCCTAGTTCAGGTGGTTGGACGAGTGTGAGGTGAGCTTTTAGAAGCTCAAGACAGCTTTGACTATGGTGCCGGTGTTGGTTTTGCCCACAGGTTCAGTTTCATATACAGTGTATTGTGACGCATCTCGTATTGGACTTGGTGTGGTGTTGATAGAGAATGGCAAGGTTATTGCATATGCTTCGCAGCAGTTGAAGATTCACGAGAAGAATTATCTTGTTCATGATTTGGAGCTAGCAGCATTGTTCACGTGCAGAAGATTTGGAGGCACTATTTATATTGCATGTCATGTGAGGTGTTCACGGATCAGAAGAGTCTACAGTATTTGTTCAAGCAGAAGGAGCTAAATTTGAGGCAGAGTAGGTGGTTGGAGCTATTGAAAGACTATGTTATCACCATCTTGTATCATCTGGGAAAGGTCAATGTGATGGCCGACGCTTTTTGTAGGAAGTTGGCAAGAATGGGTAGCCTTGCGTATATTCCGTTCGGTGAGAGACCGCTTGCTTGGATGTTTAGGCTTTAGTCAATCAGTTCGTGGGATTGGATGTTTCTGAGCCCAACCATGTTTTAGCTAGTACAGTAGCTCGGTCTTCATTATTTAAGCATATTAGGGATCGGCAATATGATGATCCTCACTTGCTGGTCCTTAGGGACATATTATAGCACGGTTGTACCAAGCAGGTTACAGTTGGAGATGATGGAGTTTTGAGGATGCAGTGTCGAGTTTGTGTGCCTAATGTGGATGGACTTCGTGAGTTGATTCTACAGGAGGCCCATAGTTCCCGGTATTCTATTCATCCGGGCACCGCTAAGATGTATCAGGACTTGCAGCAGCATTATTGGTGGAGGAGAATAAAGAAGGATATTGTTGCATATGTAGCTCGGCGTTTGAATTGTCAGCATTTAAAGTACGAGCATCAGAGACTTGGTGGTTTGCTTCAGAAGATTGAGATTCCTCAGTCGAAGTGGGAGCGCATCACTATGGACTTCATTGTTGGACTCCCACAGACTCAGAGTAAGTTCGATGTGGTATGGGTTATTGTTGATAGCCTGACCAAGTCAGCGCATTTCATTCTTGTGGCAGTCTCCTATTATTCAGAGAGGTTAGCTGAGATCTATATCCAGGAGATTGTTCGTCTTCATGGTGTGCCCGTGTCTATTAATTCTGACCGAGGTACATAGTTTACCTCGCAATTCTGGAGGGCAGTTCAGCATAAGTTGGATACACGGGTTGAGTTGAGCACAACATTTCATCCTCAAACGGACGGATAGTCCGAGCGTACTATTCAAATGTTGGAGGATATGCTCTGTGCCTGTGTTATTGACTTTGGAGGTTCTTAGGATCAGTTTTTGCCATTAGCGGAGTTTGCCTACAACAACAACTATCAGTCGAGCATCTAGATGGCTCCCTATGAGGCATTATATGGTAGACGGTGTTGATCGCCAGTTGGGTGGTTTGAGTCGGAGGAGGCTCGGTTGTTGGATACAGATTTGGAGAGCAAGTGTTGCTTCGGGTGTCGCCCATCCCACGTGTTAGACTTCAACACTGTCGAGTTGGACAATGACTTGACATGTGAGGAGGAGCCGGTAGCTATTCTAGACCAGGTTTGTCAGTTGAGATCGAAGAAGTTCCCTTCAGTTCGCGTGCAGTGGAGAGGTCAGCCTTTCGAGGCAGCGACCTGGTAGTTCGAGTCTGATATGCGGAGCAAATATCCTCATATTTTCACTGATGCGGGTACTTTTCTATGTCCGTTCGAGGACAAACGATTGTTTTAGAGGTGGAGAATGTGATGAGCCAAAGGGTCATCTTGTATTTTAGAATCCGAATCCGGGTTCTAAGGCCTTGAAAACCTCATTTTCTTTCTCCTCGATTTGAATGCACATTCCGGACGTGTTTCTGGAAAGCTTTTATGTGAAATTTAAGAAAAATATTGAATTTGGCCTTTAAAAATGATTAAAGTTAACTTCGGTCACATTTTTGGTAAACGGACACAGACTTGTGATTTGATGGTCCCATAGGATCCGTAGTAAATATGGGACTTGGGCATATGTCTGGAATCGAATTCCGAGGTCCCTAGCCCAAGAAAAGAATTTTTAAAGAAAATTATTTGCTGGAAAATATAAGGACTTTTGGAAATGAAATGGTGTGTGATCTTGAGGGTATCGGGCCCATATTTTGGTTGCCTGGTACAGGTTTAAAATAATATTTAAGTCGAATTTGTGAAATTTTGTAAGAATCGGAGTTAATTTGATATAAATCGGACCCTTGGTTGAGAAAATAGAAATTTTGAACTATCATATGAATTTCATGAGTTTTGGTGGTAAATTCATTGTTTAAGATGTTATTTGGGCGATTTGATCGTACGAGCAAGTCCGTATGATGTTTCTAGACTTATGTGCATGTTTGGTTTGGATCCCCGAGGGCTCGGGTGAGTTTTAGATAGGTCACAGAGTGTTTTGGGACTTATAGAAAATTGGTTGTTGCATCTGGTATTGTTGCAGGCACTGATCTCGCAATTGCCAGGTCAAGCTTCGCAATTGCGAGCCTAACAGGCTTGGCAATTGCGAGGGCTTTATCGCAATTGCGAAGAAGCCCAGGCCTGCCTTGTTCGCATTTGCGAACCTCCCTTCGCAATTGTGAAGTCATCAGGGAGGGGCCAGTCATCACAATTGCGAGAGGAGCAGACATGCAGCAGGTTCACAATTGCGAAGCCTGTCTCGCATTTCCAAGCATCACAATTGCGAAGCTCCTGTCGCAATTGCGACATCTGCACATGATCAAAACATCCTTTAGACGGGATTTTCTCTTCATTCTTTAAAATTTCAAAACCTAAACTCCTAAGGACGAATTTTCTAGAGCAAGTTCTTCCCCAAATCATAGGTAAATGGATATTAAGAGAAAGTTCTTCCCGAAATCATAGGTAAATGAATATTAACTCTTTTTGTTCAATCCATTTCATCTTTGACTAAGCGGGCCCGGTGTCGGTTTTTGATTTTTGGGGAAAACATTGGGAAATCTATATTCATGCATTAGAATTGGTTTATTTAGCATTTATTGATGTTATTAAGTAAATTATGACTAGATTCAAGCGGATTGGAAGTGGAACCGAGAGGTAAAGCGGTAATTAAGGCGTGATTTTGTCCGTGGAATTGAGGTAAGTGTTTGGTCTAACCTTAGCTTGAGGAAATCAGAGTTGTTGTCTTATTTGCTACTTGTTAGTGTTGAATGCGACGTGTATTGTGGTGACGAGTATCTACACGTTAGTGTCGAGCATGCAAGTGAGTCTTAAACTGTGAATGTTGTGATTCTTAATATGTAATATTCATGCTTAACTTGATGATTACTCATGTTGAACCATACTTATGATATTTTCTTGGTAATTGACCATCGTTGAGTATTGACTCAAGTTGAGATTTAATTTGTGAAGATAACTGTTGAAACAAGATTGGTTATAGCTGATTACCTTGCCGGGATATTATTGTTTCTATTGTTGATTCCCTCGCCGGGACGTATTGTTTCTATTGTTTGGGTGAGGAAGAGTGTAAAGCATGAAGGGTGATGTCGTGCATGATATTGTGAGTGAGTGTTAATGCACGAAGGGTGATGTCATGCCGATATTGTGAGTGTTAATGCACAAAGGGTGATATAGTGTCGATATTGTGAGAATTAATGTATGAAGGGTGATGTCGTGCCATGAATATGAGAGTTAATGCATGAAGGGTGATGTCGTGTCATTTTTGTTGTTTTTTATGGTGATAATGAGATTAAAAGCACAAAGGGTGATGACGTGTACGTGTTACTATTTCATTATTCTTGTTGATTGGTGTTCATTATGTTTCTCTATTGAAATACAATTAGAATTTGATATTCCTCATACATGTTCCCCTTCCCATCTTTATCTGTTATTTCCTGTTATTATTGTTCTCTTCGTATATGATTTAATTGCACAAGTTTAAACGGTCGTCGTATCCTAACCTCGTCACTACTTCGCCGAGGTTAGGCTCGACACTTACCAGTACATGGGGTCAGTTGTAGTGATACTGCACTCTGCACTTTTTCTGCAGATTTCAGTGGCTTGAGGTTGCTGCCTTTAGTCCAAGGAGACCAAGGTAGATTTGCTGGTGTTCGTAGAGCCTTAAGTCCCCTTTCCCTACTTTAGTTTCTTCTGTCTCTTCTGTTTCGAGAACAGTTGTACTTCTTTCAGACTTATATTTGTAGTAAATCTTAGTCGTTCGTGTATTGTAGCACCAGATCTATAGGGTAGTTATGTACTTGAGTGGTGGCATTGTTATATCATTTCCGCATTTCTTAATTATTTTGTTTTAACTAATATCTGTTTCTATTTGAATTAATAATAATGGTGGTAAAACTGTAATTGTTGGCTTGCTTAGCTTTCACAAGTAGGCGCCATCACGACTCCCGAGGGTGGGAAATCCCGGATCGTGACAATTAGCATTGGGTAATAATTCTACATTAGCTTCTTCCAAAGACTAACAAGACTTCCTAACTGAATTATCCCCAAAACAATTAAGAGATTTAGCACACCCGAATATGGGTACAAGTAGTTCAATCCTATTCCTAGGTAGAATCTATAAAGTTAGGGTTAAAGCCTCAAGTTCTTGTTAAATAATCTTTCCCAACCCCAAATTATCTTTCTCAAAATTAATCGTAGTAAATGGGTGAGTCCTAGGGTTAACTAATACATTTGGAAACACTAAAGAACAAGAATAATTAAAGAAACAATAACTCACTTCATAATAAATAAAAATCGTTCAATACATAGGCACAACAAGATATTTAATCCACACTTTAAACATGAATATTTCCATAAACAAGATTCAAGTGGTGGAATAAATACTACACGCATATACAATACAAAGCAAGGAAATTAAGAAATGAACATAAATGGATAAATAATTCTCAACCAAAAGCTTCAAATCTTCAAGACCCAAGTGCATGTGCAAGAACCCTAGCTTCCAAGACTTGTCTTCTCTAGTACAAAGACTAAAAAATAAGCCAAAGATATGCCAAAGATGCCAAAGATATGTTTCTAATAAGCTAGGTCGTGTATTTGTGGGTTTGGAATGGAGAAAATGTAAAATGCTAACACTGTCCTCAGTTGAAGCCCATTGATCGCACCTGCAAAACAATCCTCGCATGTGCAGTTACGCAGATGCATGTAGAAGCTTGCGGAAGCAAGATTTGAGGGGAACATGGTACTCCACAGAAGTGGCATCCACGCGCAGGAGCATGAAAATAGATGCGGACATCAAACGTAGATGCGGTAGATCAGTGGTAGAAGCAGTTTCTTCCTTCTAGGACTTCTTCCATAGATGCAGACCATTTCCTCGCAGATGCAAGGTCGTAAAAGCACACAGTGTTCCGCAGATGCGGAATCACTGAAGGAATTTCCATTCGTTTTACTTTTTTTTTTTTATAAATTCCACTTCATTTGAATTCAACTCTCTTCATGGAATCATTTACCTGAAAATCTAGCAATACACACAAAAAATAACCTCATATCATAATTAATAGACATAAAACCTAAAGGAAAGAGATTAAAATAAATGGTAAAATTATCACTCATTAGCACACCGCAGTAGGACTTATGGCTTATATGTGGATTGGGCTGCATGCTGCAACAGGCCTATTAGGCTATATCATTATGGGATCGGTCTACATGCCACAACAGGCCAGATTAGCTTATTATTAGCAGTGGGCAAGATCCGCCCCTCCGGAGTCTGACATACTAACAGTGAGCATAGGTATCGTACAATATTAAGTGACTAAGTGTAATGAATGAGAATCGAGGCAGTTAGATTGAGTACTCTGAGTGTGTAAGTACACGAGGTTACCATTGTGTTGCATCACATGTGATATATGTATTGGCATGCAACTATAAAGATATAATATTCCTCATATCAGTCATACATGGCATATTTTATCTGTATTGAGATTAACTATTAAACCTAGAAGCATGTCTACATTCATGTAATGTGTACCAATAAATTATGAGTTTCTTCGAGATATTATTATCATATTTTCTATAATTTTCGTACTATTAAACTCTGTATTTGGACTGTATTTGTTGAGCTCGTCACTTTTTTCAGCCCAAAGGTTAGTCTTGTCACTTCTTGAGTTGGTTGTACTCATACTACACTCTGTACTTTGTGTGCAAATTCAGGTACTTCCAGGCACGGAGGTTGCTAGTGTTGGAGTTTATTTAGTTCGGAGACTATCGAGGTAGTTGCCTTAGCATCCACACACCTTGAATCTCCTCCTTTATCTCTTAATTTTATTCATATTATTTTACCTTCCTAGACAGTGTTTTAGTTATCAGACCATGTTATTGTATAGATGCTCATGTACTTAGTGACATCGGGATTTTGGGAAATTATGTATTGAGTTGCGGCATTTTCACCTAGTTATTATGATATTTTATTTGCTTAAACCTATTTCCTTATGTTTTGAATTAAATATGCATGTATTTGTGAGTTGTCGGCTTTCCTAGTATCGTGATAGGCGCCATCACGACACATGTAGTATTGGGTCATGAAAAGTTGGTATCATAGCCTATGTTACATAGGTCTCATGAGTCATGAGCAGGTTTAGTAGAGTCTTGCGGATCGGTACAGAGGCATCTGTACTTATCTTTAAGAGACTGCCGAACCCTTAGGAAAAACTTCACTTTCTCGTGTTCTTTGATCGGGTCCAACCCTACACCACTATATAGTGGCAAGAGTGATCGATGCAGCTTTTACCCAAGAAGGTCGGGATTGAATCCACAGGGAGCTAATACAATGTTTGGAGTTGGATTCCTATCTTAATCTAGCAGTGTGTAGTGCTCTTGATTACACTTCCAATCATTCTTGTTTGTTTGTTACTTCTAATTTTATACTAATTATGCGCGAAATTAAGCTAAGTAGATATATTTGTAGGGTTTTCTAAATGGGCAAAGAGGCACTAGGGAGGTGACTTACCCCTAGGTGAGTATCTAACAACATCAAGAACTTAGGGAAATAATGTTGTAGTTGGGATCGTGATATAGCCAATGCACGAGCTACTCACTCTACACCTCTCGGTAGTAAGAGTGACTTTGGCCTAATTGGCTTTCTCAAGCCCAATTGGATGTTCAATTTGTGCAAGCAATATTGGTTCAAGTCGGGTATTACTATCCCTAGGTTTAACCCTTTAATTGGGCTTATCAATCTCTTGAATACACCCCAATTCCTTGTTGACCTAAAATTCCTAGACTTAGTCTCTCTTTCTCAAGAAGAGCCTAAGTCAAAAAGGCACAAATTAGTGTTTGCAACCACTAATTCAACATAGAAAGCATAAATCAGGCCAAATAACAATTACCCATAAACATCTAAGCCCTAAAATAAAAGACCCATTAAAAACTCACACTAGGGTTGAGCCACAACCCTAGCTAATGGGATTAGCTACTCATAATTGAAGAAGAAATCATAGATTGAGATGAAGAATAATCCATAAATTGTAATTGCTAAGTAAGATACAAAATTACTTAAAATAGACAAAAACAGCGCTTCACGTGCTCAGCTAACGTAAAATGACCTAAAAATCTAAAAAAGTAGTATTTATACACAACCAAATTTTCCAGACAAAAATGCCCCTGACGGAGGTACCACTGACAATAGAAAATGGACCGTTGCAACAGTGAGGCTACCGCGACTGTGTAAAATTAACCACGGACCGCGGTCTTCAAGTTTTAGCTTCAATCTTTGGCACTCTGAATCTCTTCTCCACGGACCGCAGTAAAAGGACCGCTATCGCGGTAGGGGTACCGCAATTGCATAAAATCACCGTGGACCGCGGTAGAATTCAATCCCAGAAAATCATCTCTCTGAACCTTGCCACCGCGGACCGCGATAAAAGTACCGCGGTCGAGGTGGGTATTCTGCGTCTGCGGTGGATTTTCCGCTGTAGCGCTGCTTTGACTTGGTTTTGAACTTGTACAGGTTTCACTCCTTTTTCGAGCTGGTTATTACATCCTTGTCTCTTTTTGACCAAATATTGCAATCAAGCACAACAAGTTAGCTTTTGGGAATACTTGTACACATTTTAGTCCAAAACCCAAGCAAAAAGAAGTATAAAATAGACTAGAATCCATAATTATCAACTCCCCCAAACATAAGCTTTTGCTTGTCCTCAAGCAAACAAAGTAATTCCCATCTCCTCAAGATAAAAGAAAGGAAAATTCAGCTATCCTAAAGTAACCTCATAAAGAATCAATTGGGACTAACAATTACAATCAACTTAAATGCATTATCAACAATACACAACCTTTTAGCACCATGGCTATAGTGCGACACAAAAGCATCAATAGTTGACTCAACTCATCAAGGAAACTCTTTCTGTTATATTGGTCACTGTGCAACCCAAACTCATATTACTCAACTCTCCATAAGCAAGCCTCACTTTTAGATTGTAGCACTCAGAACGATGATTGTGGGGAACACACTCATCTCTCTCAAAGGAAGGTCACAAGTCTGGATCTAAGTACCATAAGCTTGCCCCTTATGTGAGCCACCAGTAATGTAAGCTCACTCAACTCAAGATCATATAGGGCTTTTGTGGGAATGTAATGAAGGCTTTTGGTTTAGGGTAGGATATATTGGTCTAAGAAGGTTTCATCTTCCCTTAAGCACTTCATTTGCTTCATTTTGGCACACATTTTCTTGACTCTTTGACTCATTTACTTCTTCTATAGGGGTTAGAGAGACACACTGTCACTCTTTTTTGTTCATTTCAATTCTTTTTATCCTTTCCATGCCTTTCATCTTTTGCTTTTATTGAATCCCTTCATTTCCTCTACATTGTTTACTTTCTTTTGGACTTTTTGTCTTTTCTTTCCTTTTCTTTATTTTGTACCTTTTATCACTTTTTCATTCCTCATCTCTCCCCCCAAACTTATGTTTTTGCCTTGTGCTAAGGAAAGATAGGGTGCCAAGAGAGGGTCATTTCAAAACAGATAAAAGCTTGTATCATGGTTATTGAAAGAATAAGGGCTATGGCTCAGTGGAGTTGACTATGGATATTATCATTGATAGGCTATGGATGTTTTCATGTCTCAATTAGGATCAAAGAGAGCCTATAATCACTTCTCAAGTCGGGACTTGGACTTGAAAATCAATACCTCACCACACAAGCTACAGGGTTGCTAAAGAAACAGAGTTGGGGGCCCACAACAACATTAGTTAAGATTTTATCAACACAAATGGTCCCGAGAAACTACTCGGTGATTGTTTAGCCAACACAAGAGTATCAAGGTAAAAACTATCACCATCCTATATACACCAATCTATTTTTAACCATAAGGTCAAAGGTAAATGTGTTAGCCCCAAGTGAAGCTTTGCCTGAGGAACCATTACTCACTAACTACTATTTACAAAAACAAAAAGAAAAATGGACTCAAACCCTTAAGAAGGTTGTCATGCCATCCATCATTGGGAAGAGTCACCCGGTTCACACAAACTCCACCTTTGGAAAGAACCGTGTCATTAAGAAAACCAAAGGCTTATTGATCACACAAAATTGTAAAATAAGAAGTTACGAACCAAAAAAGAAGCTACTAAATAAAATAAGAAGCTATACTATTAAGGAAATTGCAAAAGAAGCTTTGAAGTAAAATGCGGAAAGTAAACTGAATATGTACAAAGGGGGGTTTAGATGAATATACATAAGGAGGAATGAATATATACATGAGAGTAACTTTATATACAGACCAAGATAGAACAATAACGTAAAGTAAAATAAAAGGTAAAGTTATATACATACCAAAAGTAAAAATAAGCATAAAGAAAGAAAATAGTGTCATAATTACAACACAACTACCAAATCAAACTACCAAATCAAAGTAGGGTCACCCCCTCAAATGAAAGCTAGCATTGTGCTCAATGCTAACTAACCAAACATAAGCTCAAAAAGAAAGATAGAGAGTAAAGAAAACTCCCTATGGATCCTCCGTCTGCATGGGGTCTTGTGGTAGCACGGGATCCTGTGGTTGGGCACCTAGATCATCTGTCCCGGGGGCCTGTGGCTGGCTAGAAGCAACACCCTCCGTCTCCTCCAACTAAATCTCAACATCATCCACCTAGGGGATCATCCTCCTCATCTTTTGAGATCTTTCAATCTCCTGCTCCAGAACCTGCTCTGTCTAAGCTGCTGGAGGCTGATCATGCAATAGTAGCTCCAAAGGCAAATGGTCAGCTGCCTTCATCTTCTCCACTTCTTCCATCAATTCCTTAACCAACTCCTTCGATGCCCGCGTCTTCTTCAGCTTCTTTGTGTACTTACTCAGCTCCTTAAGTGTTTTCCCTTGATCAGCAAGAGCATCCATTATCAGCTTTTTGTCTTCTGGTTGTCCAGAAGCTCCTTGAGAGTCTCCTCTATCGAAGCTGGCACCTGTGGCTGTGGGGGAACTGACCGGGATGCCACTGAACTAGATAACACAGACAACTTAGAAGTTGTTGTCTGCATCTAGTTGTTGATATTGGAGAGTGTTTGGCTCAATCTGTAGGTAGTCAATGGGTCGGCTGAGGAGGATGGAATATCTGGAGGAGTGGAAGTAGATTGTCTGGGGGCAGGTTCTGGTGTGCCAGTGAGAGGCTGAGAAGAAGTGACTACTACTACTAGCTCTTCAGACTGGCCAGTAGAAGTAGTGGTTTTGCCCTTGGATTCCTTGGCTTTGGGGTTGTCCGGAGCCTTGAGGCTGTACCATGAAAAGGGCATCTTGGGTTTCACCTTCACGTCAAATTTTCTTTTCTCCACCTCCTGATCCTCCAAATACATTGTAAGGAAGTTCGGGAAGGGGTATGATCTATCGCCCACATTTACCACCCTGGTGATCACCCTAGACATAACATTCCCGACATTGATCGGGAACCCCGCCATAATAGCCTCCACTAATATCGCCCGGGAGACCGGCATGGTGTTTTCATGGGCAGTGGGGTCCAGCCTGCTGTATACAAAAGTCTTCCACCCCTTCACCTCAAAGTTTAGGGTTTTCCTCAAGATAGGATCCCATGTTATCAACTATGCTGGGGTGGTGCCCAAGAGAGCCAGATATGACGCCAACCACGGACGGGCTGCCTCATCAAGTGCCACCTTCTCCAAGTACAATGCTTCATCTTCCTGATTAAAGCCCAGGTATTCATTTATTGTCTTCCCATCAAACTTCACTTTCAAGTTTCGCACTTTAGTCACTTTGGTATCCTTCTTGATATGGGAAGTATTGGTGTAGAACTCTTTGACTAAGTGCTCATTTGCCTCTGACACCCTGCTAGTGAAGTAATCCCACCCCACTCGTTCATTGAATTATTTTTTCGCGTTGGGGTTGTGAGGTAGAAGGTCCTGCTCTATGAATTGGTGCTCATAAATAAGTGACCTTAGAGGCCACCACTCTCGAAACTTGTGGTATGCCAGCTCACTAACAAACCTCTTTTGCCACACTTCAGGGTTTCTAGTTCTTTCCACACCCACGAGTTTGGTCTTACCCCCTCCCTCTTCATATGGTACCAAAGCATCTATATCCTGCCCAGGTGATGAAGTTGTAGGTGAGGTTGAAGCTGAACTATCACAGCTCTCTACTGAGCCCTCAAACGACTCAGAAGAAACATGAACTGAAGCACGAGTAGTAGGGGAGGCTGGAGGTATGGGCTCATCTCTCAACCTAAGTCTCCCTAGGAAGTCTGGAACATATTCTAGAACTAAATCAGACACTGATGCCTCCCGCGAGGGCAAGTACTCACTTCCCTCAGAATAGGAAGCAGCTCTATCCGCAGCTCTTATGGTTTTCGTGGTTTCCCGAATTGTTTTCCGAACTGCCGGGGTAAATTTAACATTACTCGTCCCATACCGTGGGAGGACTCTGCTCTACCCTTTTGTTTGTCACCACGTCCTCTAGATTTAACCATTATCTACAAGTATAATCAGTTGAAACTTGTTAGTTGAAATACTAGAAGAAGCAGTGCACAAAAGCAGTTGACAATGCAAGAACAAAATAGCAGACCGTGGACTGCGGAAAATGCATCGCGGCCACGGAGAGGCGGGACTCAGACTACCCACTCTCTAATTTAATAATATCGTGAACTGTGGAAAAAGGAGCGCGGCTGCGGTAAGTGCACCATGGACTGCGAAAACCAACCGCTGTCGCAGACCCTCAAATGTACCTCTCTAAACTTTGTTATCGCGGACCTTGGAAAAACCATCGCGGCCTCAGAGAGGCACCGCTTTCAGCAAAAAATGCCACCGCTGACCGCGGTTATCAGGACTTAAAAATCTCAAAAAACAAAGATGACCGCAGACCACAGAGGTCAAATTGGGGCTCAACACCTAGGGTTTCTAATTTTTCTAACATTTTAGCATTAATCAACACATTATCAATCCCGCTAGGTAGTTAATAATCATCTCTAACTAATTGAAACCTAATCTAATTAACAATATGGAACCCTAAGTCGAAATTTAAAGAAAAAGGAAGAAGAAGAAGTAATAACTATCAATTTAAAAAAAATAAGAACAAAATTAAAGACTAAGGGTTGATTGGAATTACCAGATGTGAAATGTGAAACAAATGAAACTTTGTTCTTGTGTTTCTGCAAGTTAGGGCGTGAGTGAATAGTAGTCTATGTTGTTTGAGAATGCAAAGAGCAAAAAGTGTAAAAGGGGGCCTGAGGTTCTATTTATAAATAGGCCCTAGGACCCACACATTCTTACCTATCGCAGCCGCGGTAAATGCATCGCGGACCGCAGTTGTGAAGTTTAGAAGGGTTGTTGCTTTGAGACCATCGTGGATTGCAAAAAATACTCTGTCACAGCGGTAAGCCACCGCTGACCGCAAAAAATGCACCACGACAGTGGTACAAAAACTTCAGAGAACCTCCACTTTGGACCTTTTAGTAGCACTGACCGTGATCAATTTTAGCCTCTACGGTAAGGCCATTGCGACTAAGAAAAATGGAGCGCGGAAGCGATCCAAACTTCAGAGAGTGCCAATTTTTTTAGATTAGTCCTACATTGTATCCAACATCCCTATACACATCTCACAACCAGTTAGTCCAATCACATGGGTTGCCTCCCAAGAAGCGCCTGATTTAATATCGCGGCACGACGCATGTTTCCATCAATCACTTGAGATGGATCATTGCCACCACGTGGCTGTATCAAACTTGCCAAGATAGTGCTTGACTCTGTGCCCATTAACTCTGAAGATCTCACCATTTTTGTTTTTCAAATCAAGAGCACCAAACAGAGTCACAAGCACCACCTCAAAAGGTCCACTCCATTTTGATTTAAGCTTTCCCGGAATTAGTCGTAACCGGTAATTGAACAAGAGAACCAAATCACCCACTTTGAACTCCTTGCCATGAGCATACTTGTCATGAAGGAACTTCATCTTATCCTTATACAAGGAGGAACTGGAGTAGGCATGAAACCAGAACTCATCAAGCTCATTAAGCTGCTCCACTCGAAGATTTGCTGCCACATCTCATTCAAGATATAACTTCCTCAAAGCCCACGTAGCCTTGTGCTCTAACTCAACTGGTAGATGGAAAGCTTTCCCAAATACCAACCGGTACGGAGACATACCAATCGAAGTCTTGTAAGCATTCCTATAAACCCATCGAGCATCATCTAATTTCTTTGACCAATCGGTCCTATTTGCATTGACCATCTTTGACAATATGCTTTTGATCTCCCTGTTGGAGACCTCAACTTTCCTACTAGCTTGAGGATGCTACGGGGTAGAAACATTGTAATTGACACCATACTTTGAAAGCAAAGTGTCAAATGCCTTATTGCAGAAATGGAACCCTTCATTACAAATGATTGCTCTAGGAGTGCCAAACCGAGTAAAGATACTCTTCTTTAGAAAAGCCACAACACTCCGGGCCTCATTGTTAGGTAAAGCCACGGCCTCAACCCACTTTGAAACATAATCAACGGCCACCAGAATGTATGTGTTGCCACAAGAACGTACAAACGGACCCATGAAATCAGTGCCCCACACATCAAATATGTCAACCTCAAGAATGGTAGTAAGAGGCATCTCATCCTTCTTTGAAATTTCACCTTCTCTTTGACACTAATCACATTTCTTCACAAGTTCACTTGCATCCTTCTACAATGTCAGCCAGTAAAAACCACAACTAAGCACTTTTGAAGCTATCCTCGCCCCACCATGATGCCCACCGTAGGGAGAGGTACGACAAGCATCTAGAATACTCATTTGCTCATCCTCCGAAGAACATCTCCGGATTACACCATCATTGTAGATTTTGGACAAGTAAGGCTTATCCTAATAGTAGTCCATGCTATCCCGTTTAAGCTTCTTCCTTTGTTTAGAAGAGAACTCATATGGAACAATACCGGTTACAAGGAAATTGGCAATATCCGCAAACCAAGGCATGCTATTCACAGACACAGAGAGGAGTTTCTCATCAGGGAATGAATCATTAATCTCGAGGCCATCACGGGGACTCCCCTCTTCCTCCAAGCGGGGCAAGTGGTTCGCCACTTGGTTTTCACACCCTTTCCTGTCCACAATCTCAAGATCAAACTCTTGAAGTAATAAGACATATCTCATCAACCGAGCTTTGGAATCCTTCTTTGTCATCAAGTAGTGGAGTGTTGCATGCTCGGTATGAACTATCACCTTGGTACCCATGAGATAAGGCCTTAACTTCTCCATTGCGAACACAATTTCCAACAACACTTTTTCCGTCACTATGTAATTCACTTGAGCATAATTCATTGTTTTGCTTGCATAATACACTGGGTGAAACATCTTATTCACTCTTTGATCCAAGACTGCTTCTACCGCAACATCGCTTGCATCACATATGAGCTCAAAAGTTAAGCTCCAATTGGGTGGGGTAATAATGGGAGTGGTTGTCAATTTGTACTTTAGGAGTTCAAAAGCTTTCATACATTCCTCATTGAACACAAATTTGGCATACTTTTCCAACAACTTGCCCAAGGGATTCACTACCTTAAAAAAGTCTTTAATGAATCTTCAGTAGAACCCCGCATTCCCAAGAAAACTCCTAACCCCCTTGACTGAAGTAGGAGGAGGAAACTTTGATATCACTTCAATTTTAGCCTTGTCCACCTCTATTCTGTGCTTTGAGATCTTATGGCCGAGGACAATGCACTCCTCGACCATAAAGTGACATTTTTCCCAGTTGAGCACAAGATTGGTCTCTTCACATAGGGCCAACACCTTGTCAAGATTCTTCAAACAATCATCACCCACAACACTGAAGTCGTCCATGAACACCTCCAAAATGTCCTCTACCATGTCAGTAAATATGGCCATTATACAACTGGAATGTAGCCTGTGCATTACACAACCCAAATGGCATCCTAAAAAGGGCAAAGGTACCATACGGACACGTGAAGGTAGTTTTCTCCTGATCTTCCCGAGCAATCAAAATCATCTTGTACCCATAGTACCCATCCAAGAAATAGTAGAAGACACGCCCAACAAGTCTATCTAGCATCTGGTCAAGAAAGGGCAATGGAAAGTGATCCTTGCGGGTCATTTTATTCAGTTTGTGGTAGTCCATGCACACCCATTATCCGGTGATAGTCCTGGTGGGAATCAACTCATTTTGTGCATTGGTAACCACCGGCATACCACCCTTCTTCGGCATATATTGCACCGGCAAAGTCCAAGAACTATCCGAGATGGAGTACACAACCCCTGCATCCAACCACTTGATCACCTCCTTTTTGATAGCCTCTTGCATAGCCTCATTCAACCGCCTCTAATGTTCCATGGAGGGATTATCATCTTCCTCAAGAATAATCTTGTGCATGCAAGAGGCGGGGCTTATCCCCCTGATATCAGCTAGAGTCCATCCAATTGCCTTCTTCCATTTTAGGAGCACCGCCAATGTGGCATCTACCTGCATGTTAGTAAGACAAGAGGAAAGAATAACTGGCAAAGTTGAACTAGGGCCTAAGAATTCATACCTGAAGTATGGAGGCAAAGTCTTCAACTCCAACACGGGAGGTTCCTCAATTGAGGGCTTTGTTGGTGGAGTTTTTATATTCTCAATATCCAAAGAGGAGTAAGAGCCCATTCCAGATAAAGTATTGACACACTCAACCCGGCTTTCATCCTCATTTACATCAAGGCTCACCAATACCACCTTTAAAGGGTCCTCCACATTAATCACTGCACTAGTATCATCAAATATCACTTCCGTGACTAGATCCACGAAAGATCACACTTCAGTACTGTTGGTCTGCTTCATTGACTTGCATACATGAAAGACCACTTTTTCATCACCCATCTGGAAGGTGAGTTCTCCTGCTTCGACATCAACTAAGGCCTTCTCAGTTGCAAGGAAAGGTCTTCCCAATATGATCAGAACCTCATAATCAACCTCACAGTCCAAGATCACAAAGTCAGTGGGCAAAATGAACTTGTCCACACAAACAAGACATTATCTATAATACCAAGCGGCCTCTTCATAGTTCTATCTGTCATTTGCAACCTCATTGAAGTAGCCCTCGATTGCCCAATACCCAAATTCTTGAACGTGGAGTAAGGCATCCAATTGATACTTGCACCCATATCGCATAATGCCTTTGCAAAATCCGCGTTCCCATTGGTACACGGGATGGTGAAAGCGTCGGGATCTTCAAGATAGGGAGCCATCGAGTGCAAAATTGCCCTTACTTGGTGGGTCATTTTGATGGTGTCCCAGTCCATGCATCCATTTTTAGTCACCAAGTCTTTCATGAACTTGGTGTAACCCAGCATTTGCTCAAGAGCTTCCATCAAGGGAACATTGATTGATAAGCTCTTCATCATGTCAATAAATTTTCTAAATTGGTTCTCATTCTTTTGTTTCACAAGCCTTTGAGGGTAAGGTGGAGAGGACCTTGACAAGGGAGCTTTAGCCTTAGGCACTACCATTTCTGGTATGTCTATTACGTGTTCCCTAGACGAGTTCATGTCATCTTGGGTCTCCACCTCCTCATCATGAACATCAATCCTCACTTCCACATTCACATTCTCTTCTCTCACTTGTTCATCAACTAAAGGAACCTCAACATCTTGCACTTGAATCTCATCACTCACAATTTCCTTTTGCTTGGAGGTATTCATATCACCACCTCGACCACTTCTAGTAATCACGGACATTGCATGCCCGGTATTTTTCCCACCCTTTGGGTTTACTATCGTATCACTAGGTAGAGCTCTCTTAGGGAGAGTATTCAAAAACTGTGAAATCTGGCCAAGTTGAACCTCCAAATTCTGGATTAAAGTATTGTGGGATGCCAACTAGGCATCAGAGTTGGCTTTCTTCTTCATTATTTGTTCAAACATCATCTCGATCCCTTCCACCTCATTGTTTGATGAGCTAGGAACTTGGGATAGAAATGGAGGTGGGTTGTTTGGTTGTTGATACATCGGAGGCCTTTGAAAGCCTTGCCCCCGATTCCTTTAATTTCCATTGTTCCAACCCCCTTGGTTGTTGTTTCCTCCCTAATTGTTGTTATTGCCACTCTAGTTTCCCTGATTGTTCTGGTTTCCCCAATTTTGATTGTTGTTCCCCCAGTTTCTATTGCCTTGTTGGTTTTGATTCCCTCAATTTCCTTGGGATATCTATTGTTATTATTGGTTAGGAGCATTGCCCCTTTGTCCTTGGTAATTTTTCACATACTGCACTTCTTCATTTTGCTCATCATAGCCCTCATCTTTATTGAAACCACCACCACCTTGGTCATATTGATCCGGACTACCTTGACCTTGTTGACCTCTTTGTCACCTCTTGTTGACCAACATGTTGACACCTTCCGTAGCATTTACTTGTCTAGGAGCTTGAACTTGTTGCAATGAGGTTTTGCCAAATAGTTTATTGTGGTAGTTAACTGCACTATTGCTTGACATGATCATGGAGCTCTTTGTGCAAGTGGATGACAGTGGGGTCACCTTGTGGCACATTGGTTCGACTTTGCCAAGCTGAGGATGTATCTACCATCTCATCCAATATCTCACACGCCTGATCATAATGTGTGTTCATAAAATTTCCCCCTGCTAGCTGGTTCACTACACATTGATTGGCCATGTTAATGCCGTAGTAGAATGTCTGTTGAATCATTGCTTCAGTCATGTCATTGTTCAAAGATTCTTTCACCATTGTCTGATATCTCTCCCAAATCTCATGAAGTGGTTCATTAGGTTCCTTTTTGAAGGCTAAAATCTCAACTCTCAATGTCGCCATATGCCCTAACGAGAAAAACTTTGCTATGAACTTGTCCTCCAGCTAATCCCAAGTAGTGATGGAATGGTTGGGATGCCTTTCAAGCCAGTCCAAAGCTTTCCCTTAAAGTGAAAAAGGGAACAATCTTAACTGAAGTGCATTCTCTGACACATTTGTTTGCTTGCTTCCCCAATAGGTATCCACAAAACCTTTAAAATGTTTATACGCATTCCAATGGGGAGTAACAGAGAAATACCCTCGCTGCTCCAACAAAGTCAACATCACATTTGTAATTTGGAAAGTGTTCGCCCGGATATGGGGTGGGACAATTGCACTAGCATATACTTCATTTGGAAGCACCCGAGGAGCCATTTTTGGAGGTGGCGGGGGAGGGTTTGGAACATTATCATTGTCCTGGCGGCCTCTCCGTTGAGCTGGAGGCACTATAGGCACCTCATCATCAATATTGTCATCTACCTCCTCCCCTGGAATAACATTTCCAAGAGGGCTACTGTTATTGTTCGCCATTTTGTACCTGCATTGGCAACACACACAAATTAAAATCATAGAAGGAAAGAAAAATAATACACAAAACTATTTATATAGATAGCCAAAATCATTAGCTCCCCGACAACGGCGCCAAAAAGTGATCGGGTCCAACCCTACACCACTATAGAGTGGCAAGAACGGTCGATGCAACTTTTACCTGAGAAGGTCGGGATCGAATCCACAGGGAGCTAATACAATGTTTGAGTTAGATTCCTATCTAATCTAGCAGTGTGTAGTGCTTTTGACTACGCTTCCAATCATTCTTGTTTGTTTGTTACTTCTAATTTTATACTAATGATGTGCGAAATTAAGTTAAGTAGATATGTTTGTAGGGTTTTCTAAATGGGTAAAAAGGCACTAGGGAAGTGACTTACGCATAGGTGAGTATCTAATGGGATCTAAAACTTAGGGCAATAATGTTGTAGTTGGGATCATGATATAGCCAATGCATGAAGCTACTCACTCTACACCTCTCGGTAGTAAGAATGACTTTGCCCTAATTGGCTTTCTCAAGCCCAATTGGGTGTTCAATTTGTGCAAGCAATGTTAGCTCAAGTCGGGTATTACTATCTCTAGGTTTAACCCTTTAATTGGTGGTATCAATCTCTTGAATACACCCAAATTCCTTGATGGACTTAAATTCCTAGACTTAGTCTCTCTTTCTCAAGAAGAGACTAAGTCAAAAAGGCACAAATTAGTGTTTGCAACCACTAATTCAACATAGAAAGCATAAATCATCCCAAATAACAATCACCCATAAATATCTAAGCCCTAAATAAAATACCCATTAAATACCCACACTAGGGTTGAGCCACAACCCTAGCTAATAGGTTTAGCTACTCACAATTGAAAAAGAAATCGTATATTGAGATGAAGAATAATTCATAAATTATAATTACATGATAAGAGACTAAGATCAATTACTAAGTAAGCTACAAAATTACTCAAAATAGACAAAAACAATGTTTCACGTTCTTAGCTAACGTAAGATGACCTAAAAATCTCAAAAAGTAGTATTTATACACAGCCAAATTTTTCGGACAAAACTACCCCTAACGGAGGTATCGCTGACAGCAGAAAATGGACCGCTACAACTGTGAGTCTACTGTTTCCGCATAAAATCAACTGTGGACCGCGGTCTTCAAGTTTTAGCTTCAATCTTTCACTCTCTGAATCTCTTCTTCGCAGACCGCAGTAATAGGACCGTTGTTGCGGTAGGGGTACCACGGTTGCATAAATCACCGCGGACCACGGTAGATTTCAATCCCAGAAAATAATCTCTCTGAACCTTGCGACCGTGGACCACAATAAAAAGACCGCGGTCGTGGTGGGTCTTCTGCGTCTGCGATGGATTTTTTGTTGTAGCGCTGCTTTGACTTGGTTTTGAACTTGTGCAGGTTTCACTCTTTTTTTGAGCTGGTTATGACATCCTTGTCTCTCTTTGACCAAACAAGTACAACAAGTTAGCTTTTGGGAATACGTGTACACATTTTAGTCCAAAACCCAAGCAAAAAGGAGCATAAAATAGACTAGAATCCCTAGTTATCATTCTTCCCTTGTGAATTTGTTGATTCCGAGAACTAAACTTCTATTATTCTATTTTCTTACAGATGGTGAGGAAACATGCTACCAAACCGAGCAGACGACCACCTGTACCACTAGCTAGGGCCAAGAGAGGCTTGGGCCATGGTAGAGGCCGAGGTGGGTCCCATTAGAGAAGCACCTGTAGACCCACCAAATGCTCTAGCCCAGGAGCAGATCCTAGATATAGTTGAGCAGGTGGGATCGACTCAGGCACCAACTGTGCCCACTGTGATTCTAGGTCTTCAGGAGGCTTTAGCTCAGATATTGTCTGTTTGCACTAGCCTTGCTCAAGCAGTTTCAGTTTAGGTCGCACCAGCCACTTCTTAGGCTGGGGGAGGTACTCAAATTCCCACCGCCGATACTCCAGAGAAGGTGGTGCAGGGACATCAGACACCGGGGGTACTCCTAGCCCAACAGGTTGTAGATGCTCAGGCCTAGGTGGGTCCCATTATGAGTGATGAGGAAAAGAAGATACTGGAGAGATTTGGGAGGCTTAAACCTACATCATTTAGTGGGGCTGATTCAGAGGATGCCCATGACTTCTTCGATAGGTGCCAGTGGATTCTTCACACAATGGGTATTCTGGAGACTAGTGAGGTCTTATTTACTACTTTTCAGCTGACGAGGGCAGCCTTTAGATAGTGGGAGACCTATGAGCTGAGCAGGCCAGCCGATGCTGCACCAAATTCATGGCAAAAGTTCTCTGTTCTCTTCTTAGAGAAGTTTGTGCCACCGACCCGCAGGGAGGAGTTATGTATGTGGTTTGTGTAGCTACTCCATGAGGGCATGTTTGTGACCTAGTACGAGATGAGATTTTCAAAATTGGCTTGTCACGTGTTCTGGTTGGTTCCCACAGAGAGGGAGAGGATTAGAAGGTTCATTGATGGCCTTAATTATGGACTATGCTTTGTTATAACTCAGGAGAATAAATCAGGTGTTATGTTCGACGAGTTTTTTAATATTCCTAGGAAGTTAGAGTTGGTCCGTAGTCAGGAGCGTGAGGAGAGGGAGGCCAAGAGGCCTCGTGGATCGGGTGATTTCAGTGGTGTTTCTTCTAGGTGTTTGTCCCATCAAAACATGGGTTGTCCTTATAGGCCCGCTCAAATGGGTCATTCGATTCATCATGGTGTATCAGCTAGACATGTTTCATACAATGCTCGTCCAAGTCAGCCATCTATTAGTTTCCTCCCAGCTTAGATTTCATATCATGCTCCATCAGTTCAAGGTTCATCTGTGCCAGGTACTTCGGGCAAGTATTCTGGTTCTCGGGGTTCGATTAAGTCCCTACCACCATTGATAGATCGGGGTTGCTACGAGTGTCGGGAGCTTGGACATGTGAGGAGGTATTGTCCCCATCTATTGGGAGGCCCAGTCAGTAGAGGGATCAGGCTATGACTTCTGCACTAGTTACTTCACCACTTGCATAGCCAGCTCAATGTGGGGCTCAGGCAGCTAGAGGTCACCCTAGAGGGGGAGGTCGATCAGGTGGAGGTCAGGCTCGATTCTATGCTATTCCTACTAGAGCAGAGGTTGCTGCTTTAGACAAAGTGATCACAGGTATTGTCTCACTATGCCACATGGATTTTTCTATATTATCTGGCCCTGGTTCTACTTTTATTTTTAATCAAATCCACTAGGCAATGTGCCTAGGGATAGTTTAACCCTAGTTCTACTTATTTGTATATGTTATCATATTTTGCTCGTTTATTTAGATATGCTCTGTGAGTCATTAGTTTCACATGTTCATGTATCTACACCGATGGGTGATATTATTGTTATGGATCGTGTGTATAAGAGTGTGTAGTAACTACTGGGGATTTGAGACACGAGTTGATCTCTTATTGCCTAGTATGGTTGATTTTGAAGTAATTTTGGGTATGGATTGGTTGTCACCATGTCATTCTATTCTATATTGTCACGCTAAGACCGTGACGTTGTCCATGTCGTGGTTGCCAAGGATCGAGTGGAGAGGTTCCCTAGATTATATTCCTAGTAAGGTGATTTCTTTTTGAAGGCCCAACGGATGGTTGGGAAGGGGTACTTGTCATATTTGGCTTTTATGAGGAACGTTAGTGCTGATACTCTTACTATTGATTCTGTTTTGATAGTGCCACATTTTTCGGATATGTTTCCTGTAGACCTACCGGGCATGCCACCCGATAGAGATATTGATTTTGGTATTGACTTGGTGCTGGGCACTCATCCCATTTCTATTCCTCCGTCTCATATGGCACCATCAGAGTTGAAGGAATTAATGGAGAAACTTTAGGAGCTCCTTGATAAGGGGTTTATTTGGCCTAGTATGTCAACTTGGATGCACCGGTTCTATTTGTGAAGACGGATGATGGTACTATGCAGATGTGCAACGACTATAGGCAGTTGAACAAAGTTATAGTAAAGAACAAATATCCTTTGTCTTGCATTGATGATTTATTTGACCAGCTTCAAGGAGAGAGGGTGTTCTCTAAGATTTATTGGAGGTCTAGGTATCACTAGTTGACGATTCGAGACTCAGATATTCTGAAGACAGCATTTAGGACCCGCTATAGTCACTATGAGTTCCTTATGATGTATTTTGGGCTCACCAACGCCCCAACAACATTCATGCATCTAATGAATAGTGTATTCCAGCCATATCTTGATTCGTTTATCATATTATTTTTTGATGATATCCTGGTGTACTCACGTAGCTAAGAGGATCATGCACAACATTTGAGGATTGTACTACAGCAATTGAGCGAGGAGAAGCTTTATGCCAAGTTCTCCAAGTGTGAGTTTTGGCTCAGTGCGGTGGCGTTCTTGGGACACGTGGTGTCCAGTGAGGGGATTAAGGTGGATCCAAAAAAGATAGAGGTGGTATACAATTGGCTCAGACCGTCTTCAACTACAGAGATTTGGAGTTTTCTCGACTTGGCCAGATATTATCCTTGCCTTGTGAAAGGTTTCTTTTCCATTGCAGTGCCTTTGACTAGGTTGACCTAGAAGGGTGAACCATTCAGGTGGTCGGATGAGTGTGAGGATAGATTTCAGAAGATCAAGAATGCCTTGACCACAACTCCAGTTCTATTTTTGCCTGTAGTGTTGAGTTCTTATATTGTGTATTGTGATGCTTCTCAGATTAGTATTACGTGTGTCTTGATGCAGGAGGATAGAGTGATTGTTTAAGCTTCGCGCCAATTGTTTCCCCACGTGAAGAACTACCATGTTCATGATTTGGAGTTGGTAGCCATCGTTCATGCATTGAAGATTTGGAGGTATTATCTCTACCGTGTGTCTTGTGTTGTATTTATGGATCATTAGAGTCTCCAACACTTGTTCAAACAAAAGGATCTAAATTTGAGGTAGTGGAGATGGTTAGAGCTGCTAAAGGACTATGATATTATTATTTTGTATCATCCCAGTAAGGCCAATAAGGTAGCCGATGCCTTGAGTAGAAAGGTGGTGAGTATGGGTAGACGTGCATTTATTCCTATTAGTGAGAGGCTGCTTGCATCAGATGTTCAAGTCTTGGCGAATCAGTTTGTGAGGCTAGATGTTTCAGAGCCCAGTCGGGTTCTAGCTTGTGTGGTTTCTCGGTCTTCCTTAAATGATCACACCAGAGAGCGTCAGTATGATGATCCCTATTTACTTGTCTTCAAGGACACAATTCTGCACGGTGATGCTAAGGAGGTTACTATTACGGATTATGGGGTGTTGTGGATGCAGGGTTGGATTTGTTTGCCCAATGTGGATGGGCTACGTGAGTTGATTCTTTAGGAGGCCCACAGTTTGTGGTATTCCATTCATCCGGGTGTCGCAAAGATGTATCAGGACTTGAGGCAGCACTATTGGTAGAGGAGGATGAAGAAAGACATAGTGGGGTATGTAGCTCGGTGCCTAAATTGTCAGCAGGTGAAGTACGAGTATCAGAGACCGGGTGTATTGCTTTAGAGTCCTGAGATTTTGGAGTGGAAGTGGGAGCGTATCACCATGGACTTTGTAGTTGGGCTCCCTTGTACTTCGAGGATGTTTGATGCTATTTGGATGATTGTGGATCGTTTGAACAAGTCCGTGCATTTCATTCTAGTGTGGACTACTTATTCTTTGGAGCAGTTAGCTGAGATCTACTTACCATGAGATTGTTAGACTTCATGGTATACCGGTGTCCATCATTTAAGATTGGGGCATGCACAATTTATATTTTAGTTTTGGAGAGTAGTGCAGTGAGAGTTAAGCACAATAGTTGAGTTGAGTACAACATTCCACCCTCAGATAGACAGTCCGAGCTATTGGATGATATGCTACGCTCTTCTGTCATGGATTTCAGGGGTTTTTGAGATCCGTTTCTGCCACTTGCCTAGTTTTCCTACAACAACAGCTACCAATGAAGCATTCTGATGGCTCCGTATGAGGCTTTGTATGGGAGACGGCGTCGGTCTCTGGTGGGTTTGCTTGAGCCGGGTGAGGCTAGGCTATTGGGTATTGACTTGGTTCAGGATGCTTTGGACAAGGTTAAGTTGATTCAGGATCGGCTTTGCATGGCGTAGTCTAGACAGAAGAGTTGTGCTGATAGGAAGGTTCGTGATGTTGCTTACATGTTTGGAGAAAAGGTACTACTTAGAGTTTCACCCATGTAGGGTGTTATGAGGTTTGGTAAGACGGGCATGTTGAGCCCTCGGTATATTGGCCCTTTTGAGGTGCTTGAGAGGATTGGAGAGGTGGCTTATAGGCTTCCATTGCCACCTAGTCTATCGAGTGCTCATCCAGTGTATCATGTTTCCAAGCCCTAGAAGTATGTCAGAGATCAGTCTCATGTTTTGGATTTAAGCACGGTTCAGTTAGATGGTGATTTGACTTATGATATGGAGTCGGTGGTCATTTTGGATCGACAGGTTCCAAAATTAAGGTCAAAGAACATAGTTTTAGTGAAGATGTAGTGGAGAGGTCAGCCAGTAGAGGAGGCTACTTGGGAAACCGAGCAGGAGATACGTAGCAAATACTCACGCCTATTTGAGACTCCAGATTCTACTCCCGTTCGAGGACGAACATTTGCTTAAGAGAGGAAGGATGTAACGACCCGGCCGGTCATTTTGAGTGTTGTAGCCATGTTCCCATATTTACTACTCATTATGTGCTCAATTGTTGTTATGTGACTTGCCGAGGTGGTTGGTTTGGTTCTGGGTATGTTTCTGAATGAATTGGCACACTTTGTCCCAAGGTTGGAAGCCTAAGTTGAAAGAGTTGACTGGATGTTGACTTATGCATAAATGGCTCCGAAATGGAGTTTTGATGGTTTTGATAGTTCCATAGGGTGATTTGGAACTTAGAAGTTTCTCTGGATAGAGATTTGGAGGCCCGTAGGTGATTTTGGATTGAAATGGCGAAACTTGGAAAATTAAAACTTTGGAGAGTTGACAAGTTTGACCGAGAGTTGACTTTGTGGTTACCAAGCTTGGATTTTGGTTTCAGAAGTTGGGATTGGTCAGTTGTGTCATTTACAAGTGCAAAATTTGAGGTCAATCGGAGTTGATTTAATAGGTTTCGGCATAGAATGTAGAAGATAGAAGTTCATAAGTTCATTAAGCTTGAATTGATGCGCAATTCGTGGTTTTAGTGTTGTTTGATGTGATTTGACGCCTCGAGCGAGTTCATATGATGTTTTAGGACTTGTTGGTATATTTGGTTTAGGTCCAGGGGCCTCGGGTCTAATTTGGATCTTGTTCGGCATATTTTGAACGTTGGAGGATTCCTAATTTTGCCGGTGTTAGTTTTCTTGTACACGGTCGCGAGAGGAGGATCGCAATCGCGAAGTGTTGTTTTGGCAGGTGGGATTTTTGTTCTATGCATTTGCAAGCTAGGGTCTGTGATCGTGTATGTTGGAGAGTCATCGAATCGCGAGCGCATGGGTTAAGTCGTGTTCGCAAAGAGTAAAGGCAAAAGTTGGGGCCACGCGCTTTGTTCTTCGCGATCGCGTGAAAAGGGTCATGATCGCGTAGGTCTGGGATTTTGTGAGTTGTGTTCGCGTGAGGTTATCCGTGTTCGCATAGAGTAATATTTTGGCAGCTTGGATTTTGTGCTTCGCGATCGCGAAGAACTGTTACCTGGCGGAATGTATGTTTCAAAAACAAGGGTTTAAGTTAGACATGTTAAATAGGTTGACCCGACCCGGACCCGGACCCATTGACTCTTGGCCCATGGGTTCTTAATCAGGCTGGTCCGGTTCACTTTCTTATAGGTGTCGTTCTGGATTTGGTCAATTAATCAAAACAAGTTGGCCCGACCCAGACCCGTAACCCGTAATCTCTTAACCTCGGCCCATTCCAATTTAATTAAACAAAGTTAAAAACTAATGATAAAATTTTCAAACTTTATACATATCTACGAACTTGAAATTAGTACATGTTCTTGAAGCCAATTAGAATAAAAGTGAAAGAAAAATCATACTTTATTAACATTAAAACTTGAGAAACATATGGAATTCGACTATTTCTATAACTAATAGTCTAAAACATATGGAATTCGACTATTTCGACAAGACGCCTCTTAGTGTCTGGTACTATATTCTTTTTTCAATGTTTTGATTTAATTTTTTACCACTTGTCTGAATATATATATATGTGATCTGGTCCGCGATGGTTGACATGTGGGCCAGCTACCGGTTCGAGGTCAGTCCGCTTCAGTGGGTCAAAATATTATAGCCCGACCCAGGCCACTTAAGTTAATGGGTTGGTCCGGTTAGGGTTTGTAGGATCATGGGCCGGTTAAAGGTTCAATTTTAATGGGTTATGTGGGCCGGTTCATGGGTCACCTGGCCCATTTGTCAGGTCTATGTTAAGTTATATTATACAATTTGATTTTGGAATCTTGGATTGAGGCGATTCTTGGAGAGATTTTCAAGGGAATAATTGGGGTAAGTGATTCTAACTCGAATTTGGTTAAATTACATGAATATACCATTGTTTTCATCATTTAATTGGTGTTTTAGGTTGAAACATTGGGGAAGAATTGTAGAAACTTCATAGGCTTTAATTTGAAGATTTGAAGGTCGAGTTATGATCAAATTTGTGTAATTTTAGTATGGTTGGACTCGTGGTTGAATGGGTGTTCGGATTTTGAAACTATTGTTGGATTTTAAGACGTGGGCCCGGGGCTCACTTTTTGACTTTTGTTTAAGAACTTAGCTGTATCATATGGAATTGATTCCTAAAGCTTATGTTGATTATATCGAGATGTCTGTGGCTAGAGTCGAGTTGTTCGGAGGCCGATTTGCCAGGCATGGACTTATTATAGTAGAAATTTTCACGGTTTAAGTTAAGTAACACTTCAAAACTTGGTTATGAGGGTATGAATCCCTGAATTACGTGTTATGTGGTTGGTGTTGAGGTAATTCACATGCTAAGTGACGGGTGTGTGGGTGTGCGTCGTAGAAATTGTGATCCGTTCGATTCGGTGGTACTGTGTAGTCATCAAAGCTTGTGGCCATTCATGTGATCTCTATGTATTAGAGTAATTGAGCTGCAGATTCATGTTAGGCTATATGTTTATCCTGTTAAGACCCACTGTGGTCATTTATGATGTTGAATTATTTGCTTAGATGGCAATTTTGTATTCAGTCTCAACCATCATTTGCATATCATATCTCAGTCTCTGTTACTATTTATTGTTGTGTTATATATAATTGTTTGGGATAATTGGCATGAGATTTGTGAGTTGGAGAGACTGGAGAGATTGATAACTGAGTTGGGACCTAAGAGCCGTGTTGTGAGTGAGATTTATGGATCAGGCTGCATGCCGCAGCAAGCCTTATGGCTTATATGTGGATTGGGCTGCACGCCACTGCAGGCCTATTAGGCTTTATCATTATGGGATCGGGCTACATGTTGCAACAAGCCAGATTGGATTATTATTAGAGCTTGGACAGGATCCGTCCCCTCTAGAGTCTGACATACAACCAGTGTCACGACCTAAGTTCTCCTCCCGTGAACTGTCGTGACAGCACCTAGTCTCTACGACTAGGTAAGCCTAACACATTGCAAAGATTGAATTAAAGATATAAAACTTGCCAACTAACAGGTAATTATAATTTAAGAGTTTAAAATGACGCTCGGCATATACAATAATAACACTCTCGACTAAATATAACACTTTCAAAACCCGAAATCTCATGAATCACAAGCTAAAGAAATACATAGTGTTCTAACTCCAGAAGTCTAAACAAAGAAAAAATACAAGAAGTCTATAACTGAAGGGAGAATAGAGAGGGACTTCTAGGACTGCGGATGCGGCAGATATACCTCGAAGTCTCTGGATTGCCTCGCCTCACGGATAGTATGGCTGAGCAAAAGAACCTGGATCTGCACACGAAAAACATACGAAAGAAAGGGTATGATTACACCACAGCGGTACCTAGTAAGTGCCAAGCCTAACCTCGATCTAGTAGTGACGAGATCAGGTCAGGGCCCTACTGGTTATATATATATATATAAAGATAAATACAATACGAAATATGGCAGAGAAGAAAATTTCAAATAGTATATGAAATAAAATCATAGGAAGAATAACTCAAAACATAGAATTAGCAACAGGGAATCTCCTAGAATACCGTCCCGTAGTCCCAAACGTAAATGCGCTGGGAGATCTCCCGAAATATCGTTCCACAGTCCCAAAGTAAATATCCAGTACAGGGGGATCTCCTGGGATACCGTCCCGTAGTCCCAAATATAAATGTGCAGGGAGATCTCCCGGAATATCGATCCGTATTCCCAAAGTAAACATGCAGGGGGATCTCCCGGAATACCGTTCTGTAGTCCCAAAGTAAATACACAACAGTCTCAAGAAAGAAAATCTACAGTTCTATTCAAGTTCGTGTCAAGAAACGCTAAATTTCTACTCTAAACATGCTACACAGAATCCAAGTAAGCAGTTAAAGCATATAAGACAGCTAAACCACATAAGCATGCTTCCTAATCTAAACAGGAGGCTTCACATACTGTAATTGCTCAATTAAAGGAAAAACATAGATATTTACTTAATGAAAATGGGGGTTTTCAACAATTAGCACATGTACGCACTCGTCACCCACATACACGACATTCATATAACAACAGTACCAAAATCCTAAGGGGAGTTCCCCCACACAAGGTTAGGCAAGCCACTTACCTCGAACCAAGCTCAATCAATCTGAAATCACGCTCTTGCCCCGAGTGTCAAACTCTGAGTTCCCCAAATCTAATAAAATCAATTACATAACGTAAATATAACTACAAACAACTAATTTAGCTAATGAAGTCAAAAATAAGGCAAGAAAATAGAAAAACACCCAAAAATCCTCCCCAGGCCCACATCTCGGAATCGGGTAACAATCACGAATTATGAACACCCATTCACTCACGAGTCTAACCATACCAAATTCACTCAAATTCGATACCAAAATCTCGATCAAAATCCCAAAATTAGGCCTAAGAACTTTTTTCAAATTTCCCCAATTTTCACCCCAAATCCGAAATTAGAAGATGAATTCATGTTTACATTAATGGGATATAATCAAAAAGGAGTTAGGAATCATTACCCACAATCTTCCTCCGAAAAGCTCTCCAAATTTCGCCTTCTACTGAGCTCTCTATTAATTTTTGAAGTTATGAACTCAAACCCTCGATTTTGGATTTTTAAATTCTGCCCAGATGCGTTCTTCTTCGCAAACGTGAGACTACCATCACGAATGCGATGAAGAAAACCCCACTGGCCCAAATTCCTCTTTCGCGAACACGTAGCTTCAGCTGCCAGGACCTTCACGAACGCCACCCATTACTCGCAAACGTGTAGAGCAACTTGCTGAGGTCCCAGCTACTCCGCCTTTAATCTTTGCGAAAGCACTCAGCTCCTCGCGTTCTCAATACTTGCACCAGAAAGCCTTCACGAACGCGATCTCCCCTTTGCGAACGCGAAGAAAAAATGTCAGCAACAGAAAAACCAGCAAATTTGCTACTTCTCTAAGTCCAAAAATGACCCGTTGAGCATCCGAAACACACCCGAGGCCCCCGGTACCTCAACCAAACACCCCAACCAGTCCTAAAACACCATACGAACTTAGTCGAGCCCTCAAATCACACAAAACAAAGCTAAAATAACGAATCACCCTCCAATCCAAACTTAATGAATGTGAAATTTCAAAATTGTACAACCGATGCGCAAACCAACCAAATCACGTCCTATCGACCCCAAATTTTGCACACAAGTCATATTTAACATTATGGACCTACTCCAACTTCTGGAATCAGATTCCGACCCCAATATCAAAATTTCACTATCGGCCTGAAAACTCCAAAAATTCAACTTTCGACATTTCAAGCCTAAATAAGCTACAGACTTCCAAAACACAATCCGGACATGACCCTAAGCCCAAAATCAGCCAACGGAGCTGACGGAATCGAGGAAATTTCATTCCAGAGTCGTCTTCATACTTTTCCAACTACGGTCCAAATTCTAAGGCTTAAGCTCTTATTTAGTGATTAAGTGTCCCAAAACACTACGAATCTTAAGATAAAACCATCCTGACAAACCACAATAGCAGGAAAAGACACGGGGAAAGCATTTAATAAGGGATCAGGGCATAAATTCTCAAAACGACCGGTTGGGTCGTTACAACCAGTGAGTGCAGGTATTGTCTAGTGCTGAGTGATTGAGTGTGATGAGTGAGTATTGAGGCAGTCAGATTGAGTACTTTGAGAGTGTGAGTATTTGAGGTTTTCATTGTGTTGCATCACATGTGATATGCACATTGGCATGTAGCTATAGAGATGTAATTTTCCTCATACCAGTTATACTTGGCATATTTTATCTGTATAGAGCTTAACTATTAAACCTGGAAGCACGTCTACATTCATGTACTTTGTACCAACAGATTATGAGTTTCTATGAGATATTATTGTCATATTTTATGTCATTTTCATATTGTTAAACTCTGTATTTGGATTGTATTATTTGAGCTCGTCACTACTTTCAGCCAAAAGGTTAGTCTTGTTGCTTATTAAGTACATTGGTTGGTTGCACTCAAACTACACTTTGCACTTCGTGTGAAGATCTAGGTACTTTTGGGCAGGGAGGTTGCTAGTGTTGGATGTTATTCAGTTTGGATACTATCGAGGTAGCTACATTGGCTTCCGCAGACCTTGACTCTCCACTTTTATCTCATAGTTTTATTGTCACGACCCAAACCGATGGGCCGCGACGGGCACCCGGTACCTTACTCGACCAAGTACCAATGTAACCTATCTTTCTTATTACATTATAATATACACGTGACATACGGGCCTAACAGGCCAATATAATCATTTATAAACTCAAAACATCGGCCGACAAGGCCGTATAATCTTTCACGTATACGACATATGTCTACAAGCCTCTAAGAATACATACATGCCATAAAGGTCGGAACAGAGTCCCGCCATACCAAACAATACACCTTACTATCATGGCCATGTGGTACCTTGTATGGTACTAGTCCATAAATATCGGGTATTAACGGTCGGCCCGTATTTTATCTCAACATGCCAAACTTGGACGAAAATTCATTTTCTTTGACTTGCTTCCCCTCTCACCTTCACGAATTTACTCATCACTTGTATGAAATAGCATAATCCTTATAATCTCCAAATAATCTTTTCCTTGGACTGATGTCAATTACCTTATGACAAATTTAACGTAAAATACTGTAAGGTGCAACACTGTCGTAACTTAATACTGCAGGACGTAACATCATCGTAATATATTACTGCAGAGGGTAACATTGTCGTAATATAATACTACGGGACGTAATATTGACGTAATATTGCGGGGTTTTACATCATGTCACGACCCAAAACGATGGGCCGCGACGGGCACCCGGTACCTTACTCGACCAAGTACCAACGTAACCTATCTTTCATATTACATTATCATATACACGTGACATACGGGCCAAACAGGCCAATATAATCATTTATAAACTCAAAACATCGGCCGACAAGGCCGTACAATCTTTCACGTATACGACATATGTCTACAAGCCTCTAAGAATACATAAATGCCATAAAGGTCGGAGCAGAGTCCTGCCATACCAAACAATACACCTTACTATCATGTCCATGTGGTACCTTGTATGGTACTAGTCCATAAATATCGGGTATTAACGGTCGACCCGTATTTTATCTCAACATGCCAAACTTGGACGAAAATTCATTTTCTTTGACTTGCTTCCCCTCTCACCTTCACGAATTTACTCATCACTTGTATGAAATAGCATAATCCTTATAATCTCCAAATAATCTTTTCTTTGGACTGATGTCAATTACCTTATGATAAATTCAACATAAAATACTGTAAGGTGCAACACTATCGTAACTTAATACTGCAGGACGTAACATCATCATAATATATTACTGCAGAGGGTAACATTGTCGTAATATAATAATATGGGGCGTAGTATTGACGTAATATTGCGAGGTTTTAAATCATTTCCCCCTTTTGGAACATTCGTCCTCGAATGTTGACTGATGCTCTTATTATTTTTGTAACTTATAGCTCTTTTGAATACATTAATACTCTTCTTGTCATTCAAGCAGTTGCTTTGTGAATAAATCCAAAGTCTAGGGTATTCCTTTCTTTAGTCTCTTTGCTCATATCATGACCTGTGGTCAAAATCTTCCTAATCTTGCAACTTCTGTTACCTCTTGTCATGCGGCCTGTATGACCCTGGCTTTGTAGGTGAACTTATTCAATTCATCTTTCCTTTTTCCTTATACCTTTTAGTTAATCTGTAGGCCTTACTTTGTATATACAAGGCTTAATAGGATGCCTCTCTAGGCCTCTATAGGTATATTTAAGTCCTTTGCTCGATACTTTGTTGGATTCACGAATATTGCTATATCTCAGCGCATAGGTCCGTTTAACCATCCATATGAATTTATTGCCATAACTCTTACTTTAATTTATCGTTGATGAGGTCTGCTACCAAGTCCCAACTCACTCTCGTTGCTTATTCCATATGTATAAATTTAAGTCCTTTAATGCTTCCTCATTACTGTTTATCTTTAGAATGACGGCCTAATCTTATCTCATACTTTGTAACTTTTGTTCATCCATTATTTATTCACCTCAATATTGATCTATAATATATTAATGATAACCATACCTCATAGAATCCCAATGCAATTCACCTTGCGTGGGTCTTTAATCCTGTCCAATTCATAAGATCTGTTTCTTTTCTTTGTTGAATCATTACTCAATCGAAGGCCCAAATGTCGTCTTTTATCTATCACCTTTACACCCTCATTCTATTACCAGGGTGGCATTCTAAATGCTATCAGTCTTAGACTCATTTGAGTTCATTCAGGCTATAGTGAGCTTTGTCTAATTTAGAGAAACCATTTGCTCTTCTTGTTTTCATGGGCTTAATCCTTAGGACTTATCCATTTTGTTAATTTCCCATTCGCATATTTTTATCCTTGCTCCTTTCTTCTAGAACCTTGCGATTCACCATACAATAACTTGTGACCTACACGTCTCTAAATATATTACTTGCAACCTTTCAACTTGCTTGCATCATAAATTTCCTTTTGTCATTTGGAACATCAAGCGAGACATCACATTGTCTCTAACTTTTCTTTACTCTCTTTGTCAAGCTTTTCGATACCTAGACCATAGGTTGGAGGGTATTCTACTGATGATGGTGATATTATCCCTATATAATGAATCCCCGCACTTCTAGCCTTCTATCTGAAGTATGGACTATTCACATATTCTGCATTGAGTATCTCGTACGCTGTTCATATTTACCTTTCTTACCTTAAAATTTTGTATTGTATCTTCTATCTCTTTCATGACCTCCCTTCCACATAGGTATAATTCACGTCCATAACTTGAAGCTCTATTATCACCTCTGGTGCATACACAATCCGGTGGGAGCTTCGTACTAACTTCTTATGAGGCTGGTACTCTTCAGTTGGCTTCATCATAGAGCTATTGTAAAATATGGCTAATGTACTATCTTTCTTATACCTCTGCTACTTAAGAGTGATCCCAAAGTCTATAATTCTCTTGTTTTGCTTAGTCGATGTAACTCTTTAGTCTCCTTTTCTTTCTGATCATCTTGTATGTAGGCTTAAGATATCTTCCGACCTGCGGCTCCTAGTATTAGTTATTACTTTAGCCTTTCATAGGCGCTGAACGATATTCATGATAAAATCCTTTAATAATTCAATCCTTCATCTATGACCCGGGATCAATTCTTTCTTTTAATGTATACCAGAATCTTCTACGGTTATATATGATGCATGTATAAAACTCAGAACCCTTAAGTAAGTTTGTAACGTAACCAACTCTGGATCATTGATCGAATAATTTCTTTCTTTCCATTATAGCTTTCTTTCAACGTAAGCTATTACTTTTCCTGGTCCTTCTACCCCCTTGTTGCGTCCATACTTAGCTCATCTTAGTGCCTATAGATCCCAGAGTTTTCGTGCAACTCATATGTTCTCAAATATTACTTTTAACTTTTCTTTCTATTCATTAGTCATGGTAGATGCCATTTTCCCTTGGAGTGCTTATAATGTTGTTGCGAGATTGTTGTTACATGACCATTTTCTCTTTAGGTCATTGTGCTTAGGTTGAATCCTTCGTTTTTCTTTCCTCAGCTAGTCTTTCGTTGTAGTACTTAGGGAGAACCCTTGACTCTCGTAAAGCTGTGGGCTTATTACAGACCATTTTGATGTCCTTACTTGCATGTAATCATCCGTAGTTGCTTACTTTCATGCCCTTGTACTTGTATCGTTGCTTCTGAACTGATATTTTGACTGCCTTCCCAGTGGCACTTTCTTTTACCCCCGTAATACTCATACAGTACCTTTAACTACCCCGACTCTTGTTTGAATATATCTTAAGTATTATAATGATATTTTTCGAGGTTGAATTCTCCATGTTGGGTTCTACTATGTTTATCTTACATGATCTGATGACTCGTCTGTAACCTCCTGTTTAGCCATAACTGAGATCTTCTTGACCAATTACTAACTACTTGTTGGCCCATTCTCATATCAATATTCTTCGTAATCATTCTTGGGTTATTTACTTTGTTTTAACTTACGTCTCGTACTGGCTCCTTATTTATTAATAACAGCTCGGGCAAGAACATTTAATTCCTCTTTTTAACATCGTGCTTGCACAATATTCATGAATCGTAGCGTATGTGTAAGATTTGGATAAGTGCCATCTCCTTCCTCTTTCATTTATCGCATTCTTCCTTTACCATTCCATAGTCACAAGAACCACTTAATTCTGACTTAATGCCACATTACTCCATATTCCCCCCTTTTGGGGAGTACTAAAGTGGAGCTACGATGACCTACCTATAGATATTTTAACTTTTCATCTTTGGCATCCTTTCACATCATCGATGACCCTTACTCGCCTTGCGGTAATCCTTCCGTACCAAGGATAGCAAAATTCCTTACTCACCAGGGTGAAACTTTAGTATAAATGGCACATACAGTCCCTTAAGTTGAACGTTGCTCACATTGCTTGTTGTAAGGAAGTGTCATCCTGAATGACTATTCTCTAAATTTCTCATGAATCTTCTTTTGTCATCCATTCTATTATTAGCAGAACAAAAATCTTAAATTCCTATGATGGCGACTATCATCCGTCACTTAGTCCCTAATTCATGTTTAGTTTATCTTGTTCACCAATCCATACTGGTTCTATTACTCTGGGGTCTAACTTTTCCTTTTGGTAGTCGCGTTGGAGTCACGAACTTATTTCTCAAAATGAAGATATAACCTTATGGCCTATATATTTTGTTGTCTTAAGGCCCATCACCTTTCGTCTCTTCCTTCATTTGACTATAGGTTCTGTAACAATCTACCGTTTTCTCCATGTATCACACCTTATTCGTAATGCTTCATTATTTCTCTTCTCATTACTCTGCTAATATTTTTGCATATCCCTTTTCTTGTGAAAACTTCAATACGACATTCTTTCGCTTTTAGCTTTCCTTTGCTCCATCTAGTGGCTCTTCAAGTTGCTTAACGTTCTCGCTTTACTAGGGACGCGAGCCACGCTAAGGTAATATTTATCCCTTCAAGGCTTATAGTGCATGTCTTTTTAGTACTCATATCTGGCTACACTCTTTTAGAGTTTACCATCTAGGTGTCTCATAAAGAGATCTATTAGCACATTTGCAATATCTTTCGGAAATGTCAACTATCGCAATCAATTCATCCATCATATCTTCTTATACTACTTTTGTTAACCCCATAGGACATATCTGGAAGGGGTGCGACCAATTGTATATACCTCCGTTACTATTGAATATAACTCCAAAAGCTTATATTCTTCTGCCTGAATTATAAACATTGTTAACCTTCATTAGCTGGGTGCCTCGTACTTTTCTTCATCTTACTTATTTTACTTGTTGACACTTGTATTTACCTTCTAAATCTCTCATTGTCTTTCACCATTAAGGTGGATATGCATTCTTGCCTCCAGATCATTACCAAGAGGCTTACACCTTTAAGTACGCACATGATCTGTTGGAGACCTCACATTTACCTATCATAATCATGATGAAAAGTCGAGTTCCTCTGACTCAACTCTCCCATAACTATATCTCTTACCACCTGTCTTTCTAGATGTAGGCAACGTTGTATTATGAATAAGGTAGAGTTTAGAAAATTGAGTTCTTACAAGAGCTCTACCACACGATCTAGAGTAAGAAGAAAGAGTTACAGTCTTAAATGCCCTATAGCCTCCTGCTTATAAGTGTGGTGCATGACACACCCATAAACAAGACTCTACTAGACACGGCTTGTAGACTCCCTAGGACAGAACTGCTCTGATACCACTTTTGTCATGACCCAAACCGATGGGCCGCGACAGGCACCCGGTACCTTACTCGACCAAGTACCAACGTAACATATCTTTCTTATTACATTATCATATACACGTGACATACGGGCCTAACAGGCTAATATAATCATTTATAAACTCAAAACATCGGCCGACAAGGCCGTACAATCTTTCACGTATACGACATATGTCTACAAGCCTCTAAGAATACATAAATGACATAAAGGTCAGAGCAGAGTCCCGCCATACCAAACAATACACCTTACTATCATGGCCATGTGGTACCTTGTATGGTACTAGTCCATAAATATCGGGTATTAACGGTCGACCCGTATTTTATCTCAACATGCCAAACTTAGACGAAAATTCATTTTCTTTGACTTGCTTCCCCTCTCACCTTCACGAATTTACTCATCACTTGTATGAAATAGCATAATCCTTATAATCTCCAAGTAATCTTTTCCTTGGACTGATGTCAATTACCTTATGACAAATTCAACGTAAAATACTGTAAGGTGCAACACTGTCGTAACTTAATACTGCAGGACGTAACATCATCATAATATATTACTGTAGAGGGTAACATTGTCGTAATATAATACTGCGGGACGTAATATTGACGTAATATTGCGGGGTTTTACATTTATTTATACTGTTCTACCTTCTTATACAATGTTTCAGTTGTTAGACCATGTTAGTGTATAGATGTTCATATATTTAGTGACACCCGGATTTTTGAAAATTCTGTATTGAGTTGCGGCGTTTTCATCCATTTATTATGAGATTTTATTTACTTAAACCTATTTAAGTTTGTTTTGAATTAAAGATGCTTGTATTTGTGAGTTGTCGGCTTGCCTAGTATTGCAATGGGCACCATCACGGCACATGTGATCTTGGGTCGTGACACCTTTCAAATGTAGAATGTACAACAAAATCATACTAAGGTACCACACCTCATATTCACATTTCACAAATCACAAACTTTCTTATATTACTGCGTGAGCCTTGCATTTTTTTTTTGAAAATATTTTTCCCAAAATAGCTACACGTTTTTTAGCCCCCTTATCTCACCGTGTGGCTTCAAGTAATTTTCTTACTAGCAATATGCGTATAAGTCCCACCTTATATCACCACATGCGTTTCAATACCCACCCTTATACCACCGCATCCATATCAATATCACAACATAATAATCATCTCACAATACACGTGCCCATATGCCACAACATTATCAAAATCAACAATACCAATGTCACCATAACACATAGCCAACGGCTCAACTAAAATATGTACAACAATCTCAATAATAACAAAATAAACGAGAAATGACTCGACAAGGAAAAGTATTCCAATAACCAACAATTTCAACCACAAACATGTTAATAGCTCTTCAACAACCACAACTTCTATAGATCAACAAGGAAGATATTTTCATGAAATGGCAACTTCAAATTCTAATGCATAACATAAGCTTAACAATGAAAGAGATCGCATGAAATAACTACAACAAAATGCATGAGAATAACTCAAATATGGAAAGAATATCATGTAACAACAACTACTAATCAATGCATATAAGGGTCGACTATGGAAATAATAGCATGTAACAACAACTACTAATCGATGCATATAAGGAAAAAATCGACGATGGAATCTCAACCATGTAATAAGAGCTTCAATTAAAATACATAAGAATAAACTTGACAACGAAAGATAGAACAATTAGTAACAACTTCAATTAAATGCTTATAAGTAACGTAAGAGTCTAAATCCGGTCGATGTTTACATATAAGCATGTATGCTCACTTGTTACCTTATGTACACGTCTTTCACATAATCAAATAGTACAATCAATCCCAATCCTTAAGAGGGTAGTTTCCTCCACACGGAGTTTGGTAAGATACTTACCTCAAACAAACTAAATCAATCTACTAATAAGCCCATCTTTGCAAATCCACCTCCGAACGACTCGAATCTAGTCAAAATAACAATATCATAAATAAAAGTCATAGGAAGCAATCCGAATAAAGATTCGACCTTTAACATAACCCAAAAAGTCAACCCCGGGTCGCACCTCAAAACCCGACAAAACACAAAACACCTATTCCGATGAGTCCAATCAAACCAAAATTATTCAATCCCGACCTAAAAATCGGGTTTCAAACCATCAGTTTAAGTTTTAGAAAGTTTTTATTAAAATCCCCATCTCAAATTCAAATAATTAATCGAACACTAAAATCGAGGTTGGAATTATGAAATAATAATAAATTCGTGTAAAACATACTTACCCAATCCATGTAGTATAAATCCCTTCCAAAATCATCCAAAATCGAGCTCCAAAACCTGTTGAGAAAAAGTAATTTAATTTCGAAACAAGAAAAAAATGTAGCAGCTATCCCAGTTCGAATCAGGTCCTAGATGATCCTTAGACTCACATTTGATAATCTCAACATTATCCTTGTGATATTACACCCAATATAGCCTCTTAAATCACCCAATATAGCCTTGACATGAGGGAGATATGATGTCTTGAAATTCTAAAAGAAATTTGAAAATGTTTGGGACATAATGGCATTTTTGTAATTACTTACATTAGAAAAAAAAAGCAACAAAAAGAAAATCTTAGTTTTAGCACCCAAAAACTCATTCATAAGTTCCTAGACACAAACCATATATGCATTTCATTCATAAAACATTCTAAGAACATGATCGCGCACTCAAAACACCGAAAACAGGTCATCTTGACCGGATATTGACCATGTTCAAACTTCAAATCCTTGACTAATTTCTTAATCAATAATCCAAAACACACCCTGAGTCCATCGGGACCCTATACAATCATTCCAACAAGTACAAATATATCATGCAAGCTTATCCAATGCCTCAAAACACCCACAGAAACATCACAACAAAGAATCGAGGCTCAAACCGAATAGAATTTCTCTTAATGTTTTAAATATCCTTTTTTCAAAAGAGTGGCCAAATCACACTTAAATATTTCGGATTACTTTCAAACATAGCATACAAGTTAAATAATTATATATACTTGTCCAATGTCTCGGAACACCAATTGGAGTCCAACAACATTAAAGTCAACTCTTGGTTAAACTTATGAACTGTTAAGTTCTTCAAATTGCCAACCTTCGACAAATAGTGTCGAATTCATCTAAGAACCTCCAAAACCAAATCTGAACATATGTTTAGGTCCCAAATCATCATATGAACCTATCGGAACAATCAAAACCCGATTCCGAGTCTGTTTACCTAACAATCAAAACTTGGTCAACTCTTCGAACTTATAGCTTCTAAAACGATAATCATTCTTCCAAATCAATCTTGAACCGCTCAAAAATTGAAACCAACTACATGCAATTCATAATATATAATATGAAGCTATTCAAAGTCTCAAACCACCGAATGGAATGTTAACGTTGAAAACGACCGGTCGGGTCTTTACTTTCTCCCCCACTTAACCATATATTCGTCCCAAACGTGCCAAGAGTCTTTCCAAAGCCATCAAATAACTGTATAAACTTGCGATACACATACCCATGAGTGATCCCACATCACCTCAACCTATATAAGACCGACAGCACACTCTAGCCGAAGATCTTTACCTCAACCTTAGCTCACAACCCTTAGAACCCAATTTCCAACTTCCAAAATTCAATATAATAACTCTTGCATCTATATATTGTATAATCTTGAATCAAGCTGCACCAAGCCGTAAATCTATCCTAAGTAAAATCACGTGATATTCCACATAACCCAGATACATAGCAATATCTCTCGATCAGAATAGCTGCTCAAATAGCAAACCTGATACCGGTATCTAATCTCCTATCAATAAATATCTTGTCCCAAATCTTCGTACACTGCCAATGATGAAAGAAACACATAGAAACACATAACCAGACATTACATCAACAAGTCATGGAGCTCTCTTGTCCGACAAGAATCTTAGCTGAAATCTAAGCTGACTAGCAACATTATTCTTCCAAACATACCTTAATCAAGTCCAATAATACTAATCCTAGGTCAAATAACCTCATCCATCCAATACAAGATGCTCTACAATCATGGTACACCAATTGCATTTAAAGTCACATACAATGCAATTTGTCCACCAATTAACAAAAGCGCAGATATACCCAAGTACCCAACGATGGAAAGAGAATGAATTGAAAAATCTATTTGCCAGCTAATTAAGTATCATATCCCAACATAACCCCGCTGTGATCCAAATCCAGACACCGGTCCATATGGAATACGTCGAGCCATGTAGCTCACAATCAACAATCGTATGCATATTAACAACAAACATGCAAAGTGCATGACTGTAACCTTATATATCACAAATAGAATATCATAATCAACGCGTAGTCAACTATGCAACACCCCAAGAGCCACCATAACCGAATTTCCCCATATCAACCAAGTCACACAAGCCGTCAAACCCAAAGGTACTGCCATAAAATGCTGGTAAATCATTGCCAGACCAAAAGAACCAATAACCTTTGTTGCTATGCTGACCTAATACCATAGAGCTGGCCCGTTTCTTTGAATCCTCCTAATCTTATCTTCAGGTTAACACTTCCCCTTGTTGATACACAATAATGTTAAAAGAAAGCCCATATCAGGAGATCCTAGCACGAACCACGTCGTCTGAAAGCCCATAAACTGCTCTATTTCCTCTAAAGCTCCCAATAATGCCCCAACCTGAGATATTCACTCTAAAAAGACCTTTTGTGAATTTGAAATTGATTTTCTAACCTCTTTATTACTGAAATGTAGAATTAATAATGATACAGAAATACTGCAAGTCCCAACACTACCCTATGAAAATCTCTAACCTTAGCCATATACAATTCTAGGGAACCCTTCAATACCATACCTCAGACAAAAACCGATATAACACGTGACCATGCAATATGATTATCGATAATAGACTCTCCCACTTGGCGTGAAGTCATAGGACATATCATCCGATGATCCACAATACCCACCTTCATAGCTCGTACAACACCAATCATAAGATACCTCAAATCATCTACTAAGCGCATGTCCATCCTCGTGACAGTCAAGCCCGCTTCCTCAAGTGTCAAGACTAACCTCGATGGAGTAGTGATGAGGTAAGTCGAGACACTCACTAGACATAAAACCTGTGGAATATATTATCATAAAGCTAGAAATGGAAAGAACATCAATATAAAGTTAGCAACTTAGAGATTATTAATATAAAACCAACAAAGGAATAATAGAAACACAATTGGTAGCAAGAAGTAAACGGATAATAAAGCAGCAACATAATCAGAACAATATCAAATATGAATGAAATCAAATTAGGAAACAGATGACAATTCAAGTAATCAAATAGTTCCCAACGCATGACTTACAATAAGAATTACCCAGAGGCACCACACCTCGTAACCACAAATCATAAGCCACAATTCTGAATCTTACACGCATGAAACCTTGGGCCCACATTACCAATCACCTTCACACGACAAAGTCCACGTTTACATTGTATCCATGTGAAATACAAAATAAAATATTTGAGAGATTTTATTTAAATACAATAAGGTATAATAGCAATCTTAAATAAAGTAAGGCGTCAAATGAAAAAATGAGTTTATTTTAGAAACCAAAAGTAAAATAATGTATAATTTATAAAAAAACATAGTATCAAATGAGTTTAGTTTATAAATCAATAGGGTAAAGAAAAATAATATTTTTAAATAATGTAAAGCATAAGATAACTTAGCGAATTAAATATAGAATTAGTTAAGGTAAAGTGTGATAAAAATTTTAAGTAAAGTAAATCATCAAATAGGGTAATGAGTTAATTTTTGGAATCAATTAAAGTAAAGTATGATAACAATTAAAGAAAGTAGTAAAGCACTGAGTGAGATACGAATTTTATCTTGAATGTCACATAAATAAAGCACCTAAATAATTCTTTTATTTAGAACCATTATGTTACCAACAATTCAACAATGTATGAGATAATGACTCAACGCAGGCAAATTCATCTTAAAAATCAATTCATGAAGTAACACGGAGGCACATGTTGGCCTATTAAAACAACACATCAAATCACGTAGAATGCATGACTCACATAGGAAGTCACAATTGTTCCAACACAAAATAACAAAATACAAGTGAGATGATTCATGGAAAAATATTAATTGTTCAAATCAACTAGCCTATCCAATGTAGAATGTATAACAAAAGCACAGCGAGGTACCACACCTCATATTCACATTTCACAAATCATAATATTCCTTAGACCACCGCGTGAGCCTTGCTTTATTATTAAAAGCATTTTTTTCCGAAATAGCTACACTATGTTTTATCCCACTTATTAAGATAATCATAAAATTCATAGGGTACACTAATTATATTCAGATAAGATGACTACACAATTCTACGAAATCGAATGACTCACAATTTCTACAGTGTACGCCCACATGACAATCACCTAGCATGTGCGTCACCTCAACACAAACCACATAACACGTAATTTAGGGATTCATACCCTCAGAACCAAGTTCAGAAGTGTTACTTATCTCAAACCGTACAAATCTCTACTGCAATAAGCCCTTGCCTCGCCAAACGGCTTCCGAACGCCTCGAATCTAGCCAGAAACAACTCGATATAATCAACACAAGCTATAGGAATCAATTCCATATGGGGAAACTAAGTTCTTTAATAAATGTTAAAAAGTCAACTCAAAAAGTCAACCCTGGGCTCAAGTCTCGGATTCCAACAAAAGTGAAAAAATCCGAACACCCATTCAACTACGAGTCTAGCGATACAAAAATTACTCAAATCGGACACCAAATCGCCACTCAAATCCCCAATTCATACTCTCCAATCCCTAGCCCAAAACTCCCAAATTCCATCTTAAAAACACATAAACTAGGTGGGAAATTCAATGGGTAATGAATATTATTGAATATCATTGATCAAAAGTGACTTACCTCAATAAATCCCCCGAACTCTCCCTAAAATATTGCCTCCAACTGAGCTTCAAAAGTCTAAAAATGAGAAAAGCCTCAAACCCTTCGAATTTAAATTATGCCTAGACATCTCCCACATGCGCCCCTTTTCGCTTTTGCGATCCTCCTTCCGTATCTGCAAACTCGCAGGTGTGGAATCCCCTTCGCACCTGCACAAATGCCCCAGCTCACCCACAATTGCACTTGTGACCCCTTGGCCCCTTCTGTCGTCCTGCACCTGCGACCAATCCTCCGCAGGTGCAATTGAACCAGATATCAGTAGCAACAGAACTTCCCTAAGTTCAAAAACCAATCTAAATCACTCCTGAGGCCCCTCGGGGACTAATCTAAACGTATCAACACATCCCAAAAAATGATACGAACTTAGTCGAGGCCTCAAATCACGTCAAACAACATCAAAATCATGAATCATACCCCAATTCAAGCCTATTGAAACTGATGAACTTCCAACTTCAACAATCAATGTCGAAACCTATCAAATCAACTCCGATTGACTTCAAATTTTTCTAACAAGTAATATATGACACAACGGACTTATTCCTACTACTGGAATCAAAATTTGAGCCCGGTAACAACAAAGTCAACTCTTAGTCAAACCTCTCAATTCTGCAAACTTTGATTCTTCCAACTTTGCCAATTCAAGCCAAAATTGACTACGGACCTCCAAATAAGTATCCGGACACACTCCTAAACCCGAAATCACCCTACGAAACTAACAAAACCATCAAAACTCCATTCCATAGCTATTTACACATAATTTAACATCTGATCAACTCTTTTAACTTAGCTTCTAACCATGGGACTAAGTGTCCCAACCCATTTCGAAACATCCCCTGAACCAAACAAACCACTCCGACAAGTCACATAACAACAATTGAGCACAGAATAAGCAGCAAATAGGGGAACGGGTCTACAACACTCAAAACGATTGACCGAGTTGTTATATCCTCCCCCTCTTAAACAAACGTTCATCTTCGAATGGGTCTAGAATCATACCCAGAGTCTCAAATAGTCATGGATATTTGCTCCACATCTTCCCCTCGGTCTCCCAAGTAGCCTCCTCACCTGGCTAACCATTACCGGAGCTATGTTCTTTGACCTCAACATTTGAACCTGCCTATCCAAAATGGCCACCGGCTCCACATCATAAATCAAATCACCTTCCAACTGAACCATGATGAAGTCCAAAACATGAGACTGATCGCCGACACACTTCCGGAGCATGAAAACATGAAATACCGGATGAACACTCGACAGACTAGGCGGAAATGCTAGCTTGTAAGCCACCTCTCCAATCCTCTCAAGCACCTCAAAAGGCCCAATATATCGTGGGCTCAACTAGCCTTTATTCTCGAACCTCATAACACCCTTCATGGGTGAATCTCTGAGTAGTACCTTCTGCCTCACCATGTAAGCAACATCACGAACCTTCCGATCGGCATAGCTCTTCTGTCTAGATTGTGCCGAGCGAAGTCGATCCTAAATCAACTTAACCTTGTCCAAAGCATCCTGAACCAAGTCAGTACCTAATAGCCTAGCCTCACCCGGCTCAGACCAACCCACCGGAGACCGACACTGTATCCTAGACAAAGCCTCATACAGAGCCATATGAATGCTCGATTAGTAGCTGTTGTGTTAGGAAAACTCTGCAAGCGATAGAAACTAATACCAAGAACCCTCAAAATTTATGACATAAGAACATAGCATATCCTTCAGTATCTGAATAGTGCGATAGAACTATCCATCTGTATGAGGGTGGAATGTTGTACTCAACTCAACCCGTGTGTCTAACACTCGTTGCACTGCTCTCCAAAACTGCAATGTAAACTATGTACCCCGATCTGGGATGATAGACACAGGCACACCGTGAAGGCAAGCAATCTCACGGATATAGATCTCAGACAAGCGCTCCAAAAAATAGTAGTCTCGACTGGAATGAAATATGCGGACTTGATCAACTGATCCACAATCATCCAAATAGCATCAAGCTTCCTCGAAGTCTGTGGGATCCCAACTACAAAATCCATGGTGATACCCTCACATCTCCATTCCGGAATCTCAAGTATCTGAAGTAAAATGCCCGATCTCTGATGCTCGTACTTCACCTACTGACAATTTAGGCACTGAGCTACAAACACCACTACATTTTTCTCCATCCTCCTCCGCCAATAGTGCTGCTTCAAGTTCTAGTAATTCTTTTCAACACCCGGATAAATGGAATACTGTGAACTGTGGGCCCCCTCAAGAATCAACTCACGTATCCCATCCATTTTGGGCGCACAAATCCGACCCTACATCCGCACCACCATATCATCCCCAATAGTAACCTTCTTGGCATCACTCTGCTGAATTGTTTCCTTAAGGACAAGCAATTAGGGATCATCATATTGACGCTCTCTGAAGCAATCATATAAGGAAGATCGAGAAACCACACAAGCTAAAACACGACTAGGTTCCTAAACGTCTAACCTCGCCAATTGATTGGACAAAGTCTAAACATCTGATGCAAGCAGTCTCTCACCAATAAAAATAAATGCAAGGCTACCCATACTCACTGCCTTTCTACTTAAGGCATCGGCCACCACATTGGCCTTCCCCAGATGATACAGAATGGTAATATCATAGTGTTTTTGTAGCTCAAACCATCTTTGCTACCTCAAATTTAGATCTTTTTGCTTGAACAAGTGCTGGAGATTCTGATGATCCATAAATACCTTGCAAGACACAATGTAGAGATAATGCCTCCTAATCTTCAATGCATGAACGATGTTTGCCAACTCCAAATAATGAACAATGTAGTTCATCTCATGGAGATTCAACTAGCGCGAAGCATAAGAATTCACTCTACCCTCATCCATCAATACAAACCCAATACCAATCAGTGAAGCATCATAATACACATTATAAGAACCCGACGTTGAAGGCAAAACTAGAATTGGAGCTGTAGTCAAGGCATTCTTGAGCTTCAGAAAGCTCTTCTCACATTCATCCGACCACCTGAATGGTGCACCATTCTAGGTTAACCTAGTCAAAGGCACTATAGTGGACGAGAAATTCTCCACAAAGTAACAATAATATCTGGCAAAACCGAGAAAACTCCGAATCTCAATAGTTGAGGACGGTCTGGGCCAACTCTAAACTACCTCTATCTTCTTTGGATCCATCTTAATCCCTTCACTGGACACCACGTGCCCTAATAATGCCACTAAACTGAACCAAAACTCTCACTTGGAGTACTTGGCATAAAATTACTCCTTCCTCAACCTTTATAGTACAATCCTCAAATGTTGTGCATGCTCCTCCCAGCTATGCGAGTACACCACTATATCATCAATAAATACTATGACAAATGAATCAAGATATGGCTAGAATACATTGTTTATCATATGCATGAATGATGTTGGGGCGTTGGTCAGCCCAAAGGACATCACAAGGAACTCAAAGTGAGTAAAGCAGGTCCTAAATGTCGTCTTCAGAATATCCGAGTCCTGAATCTTCAACTAGTGATACCCAAACCTCAAATAAATCTTATAGAACACTCTCGCTCCCTGAAACTGGTCAAATAAATCATTAATGTGTGATAAAGGATACTTGTTCTTGATTGTAACTTTTTTCAACTGCCTATAGTCGATGCACATCTACATAGTACCATCCTTCTTCTTCACAAACAGAACCGGTGCACCCTAAGGCAACACACTAGGCCCAATTAACCCCTTGTCAAGAAGATTCTGAAGATGCTCTTTCAATTCCTTCAACTTTGTTGGTGACATACGATATGGAGGAATATAAATAGTCTGAGTGCCCAACCCCAAATCAATATCCCTGTCGGATGGCATGCCCGGCAGGTCTGAAGGAAACATATGCGGAAAGTCTTGCACTACCAGAATAGAATCAATGGTAGGAGTATCAATACCAACATTTCTCACAAAAGCCAAATACGACAGACACCCCTTCTCAACCATCCGTTGGGACTTTAATAAGAAATCACCCTGCTTGGAACATAATCTAGACAACCTCTCCACTTGATCCTCGGCAACCCCAACATCTCCAAGCATCAGGGTCTTAGCGTGACAATCAAGAATATCATGACATGGGAAAAACCAATCCATACCCGAAATCACGTTGAAATCAACCTTACTAAGCAATAAGAGATCAACTCTAGTCTCCAATTCCCCAATAGTCACCACACGTGATTGATATACACAGTCCACAATAATAGTATCGCGTACCAGCATAGATACATGAATAGGTAAAACTAAGGACTCACAAGGCATATCCAAAAAACGAGCAAGATACGATGATACATACGAATAAGTGGAACTAGGATCAAATAATATAGAAGCATCCCTGTAGTATATTGAGACAATACCTATGATCACTATGTCTGAAGCAACAGCCTTTGGCCTGGCAAGCATAGCATAGAATCAAGCCTGACTGCCAACTGATCGGCCTCCCCTTCTAGGTAAACTTTAGCTACCTAAGCCCACCCCCAGTTGGCTAAGTGGCTGGTGAAGTAACTAGTACAAAAGTCGCAACATAACCCCTCTGTTGAACTGGACCTCCCAAAAGGCGGGTACAATGCCTCTTCACATGACCAAACTCTCCATACTCAAGCAACCCTGCTCTGACAATGGCGGCAAGTACTGAAGCGGAACCCGAGAATGAGAGTAACTACTTGATGGACCTGGCACAGATGAACGTTGAACAAATGGAGCACAAGATGAATTCTAAGCTGGGAGGGCATTGGGTGATGACTGGCCTGGATGAGCACTGTATGAAACATGGATAGCTGATACACCACGATGAATCAGATGAGCCATTTGAGCGGGTCTATAGGGATGACCCTTGTTGTAGTGGGACTAACCCCAGGAAGAAACACTACTAAAACCACCTAAACAACTAGGCTTGTTGGCCTCCCTCTCCTCACGCTACAGACTACGGACCAACTCTAGCCGCCGAGCAATATCAGTCACCTCTTCGAACCCAACACCTGATATATTCTCTCGATTCATAACAAAGCGCAGTCCATAGTTGAGGTCATCAATGAACTTCCTAATCCTTTCCCTCTCTTTGGGAACCAACCAGATCGCGTGATGAGCCAACTATGAAAATCTCATCTTATATTGGGTTACAAACATACCCTCCTGGTGTAGCTACTCAAACTACCTATGAAACTTCTTCCTACGGGTCAGTGGCACAAACTTCTCCAACAAGAGAATAGAGAACTCACGCCATAAAAGTGGTGCAACATCATCTAGCTTGCTCTACTCATAAGCCTCCCGCCATATAAAGGCTACCCTAACAGTTGAAAGGTAGTAAATGAGACATCACTAGTCTCTGGAATATCCGTCGTGCGAAGAATCTACTGGCACCTATCCAAGAAGTCCTGAGAATCCTCTAACTCAATCCCATTGATTGATAGAGGCTTGAGCCTCCCAAACCTCTCTAGTCTCTTCTACTCCGCATCAATCATAATGGGACCCACCTGGGCCTGAACAACTTTAACCGATTAGGCTGGTAGTATGCCCGGTGTCTAAAGTTCCTACACCACCTGCTCTAGAGTACAGGTGGCGTGAGTCTAAGCACCTCTCCTATCCTGAGAAGTGGTTGGTGCAGCCTTAACTGAAATTGCCTAAGCAAGGCTAGTGCATACAATCAATATCTGAGCTAAAGCCTCTTGAAGGCCTGGAATCACAATGGGAACAGTTGGTGCCTAAGGTGGTCCCACCGGCTCAACCATATCTAGAATTTGCTCCTGAGTTGGAGCACCTTGTGGATCAACAGGTGCTGCTCTAGCTACTGTGCGAGCTGCACCTCAGCCTCTATCACAACCCCAGCCTCTTGTGGCCCTAACTTGTGGTACTAGTGGTCGTCCGCCCGATCTGATAGCACGTGTCCTCACCATTTGAGAGAGAATAGAATAACAAAAGTTTAGTTTCTGGAATCAACAAATTCACACGACAAGAATACAAGAATGTGAAGTTTTCTTAAGGGTTTGGCAGCCACTCGAAAATAAGCACAGAAGTCTCTGTACCGATCCGCAAGACTCTACTAAACCTGCTCATGAGTCGTGAGACCTATGTAACCTAGGCTATGATACCAACTTGTCACACCAAAATCTCACACGTCGTGATGGCGCCTATAGCAATACTAGGCAAGCCGACAATCACAATAAACAATGCATCTTTGAAGTTGAAAACATAATCAAATAAGCTTAAGAGTGAAATCTCATAATTTACTGATAAGAAAAAAATAAACAGTCTCAATGTACTATGTCTGACAAGGCCTACTTACCCGGAACCTGTATCAAGGCATCACGTCTAGCCATCCCATCTCCCTTCCTTTACAATTAATGCATTTTGTACTATGTTGTATTTCCCCTCCTATATAAAGGGGATCCTCACCACTTTGTAGGAGGCTACTGTTTCTCCAACTATTCTACAAAAGATCAATAACAACTCACTCTCTCTCTCTCTTTTCTCTCTAACTTACTCGCTCAAGGCTACCTTCTTCATTTATTGCTTTCATACTTGTTCTTTATTTATTGCTTGATATTGGCCATAAAGAGCCTTCTTTAATTATATCCTAACTGCTATTCCCTCCTCGGTTACCCCTGATAGCTTAATTGTTATTACCATTTTCATGGTAAACTGTTTGGCGCCCATCGTGGGGCTAAAAATAATAGTGATTATTTTCTTGTTGGTTTCGTTACACAACGCAAGTTATCTTTCACACCTTTTCTTGTCCAAGATCTTCAATTTCAGGTCAAAATGTCTGGCTCGGTAAACAGAGTTGAAAACGACAACCTTGAAAACCACGGAGAAAACGGTGTGGTTGTTCCAGCCGTTGGCGCGCCACCGCAGAAACATGATAACGCACCTAGACCGATTCCAGTGGATGCGGATTCGCAAGACCTACAGCAGGTCGATGAAACTTCACACACCGACAGGAGCACATGACATGACGACCAACAGAAAGCCCAAAAGACCCCAGCTCGGGAAGAACAGGAAGTTAGTCTTCATGTTAATTTTGAAATGTTGTAGGCACAACAGTTGGCTATCGCTCAGTTGCAAAGCCACCCGAAAACTCCCAGCATAGTAGCACCGGAAATTACTCCCCCGGCCAAATAGGTACTGGAGAGATCGAGCAATAATGGATCAGTAGCCGATCCTTCCATTGTGAAAATGCTGGAAGACCTCACCAAAAGGATCGAGTCAGGCAAGAAAATGATAGCAGCCAACGATAAGAAGGTCGAAACCTATAACTTCAGAGTCGACCAAATCCTGGGCGCACCTCCGGTCCTCAAGGGTGTGTATTTGAAAAAGATCATGCAAAGGTCATACCCCGAAGAAGCGGCCCCGAAACCCATTCCAAAGAAGTTCAGAATGCCGAAACTCCCTAACTACAGCAGGACCATAGACCCCAATGAATATGTTACTGCCTACACCTATGCGGTAAAGGGCAACGATATAAAAAAGGACGAGATTGAGTTCGTCTTACTGAAGAAATTTGGAGAAACGCTCTCGAAGGGGGCCATGATGTGGCATCACAACCTAGCTCTCAACCCAATAGATTCATTTGACATGCTAGTAAATTCCTTCATAAAGACACACGCCGGTGCCATCAAAGTATCAACATGGAAGTCCGACGCATTCAAGATTAAGTAGAAGGAGAATAAAATGATGTGAGAATTCGTATCTTGTTTCCAAACAGAACGAATGCAACTGCCCTCGGTCTCCGATGATTGGGCAGTGCATGCCTTAACTCAAGGCCTGAATGAATGAAGCTCGGTTGCTTGGGAATAGTTGAAACAGAACATGATCGAGTATCCAGCTACAACCTGGTCGGACGCCCACAACCGATACCAGTTGCGAGTTAGGGTCGAGGATGACTAGCTGGGAGCCCCCTCGGGCTCAGTATACCCAAGCAGCCTCCTGGCAAAGAAACCAAAACCAAACAAAGAAAGATATCGGCAATACGCCAAAAATATGAGGAATGCCCCGAGATGCAACTTGCCTCGCAACGGTTAGAGAATGGATCGAGGACAATACCCTCGAGGACTCATCAACAAAGCCAGATTCGATGGAGATACGAGGCCAGCAGGGGCGTCTCGCCCATCAGCAAAATCGGGAACACCAAATGGCCCAGGCTTATTCAGTCGGATCCTTCCCAGAGGAATCACAGCTTGGTATGTGATCTTCATAATATGCATGGCCGCAAGACTGAATATTGGCACCAGCTCCGAAAGAAAATAGCCAAGCTACTCAACAAAGATCACCGTCGAGAATTTTCAGGCAATCGGGCTCAAATTCGGTTCCAATAAAGAAAGGTGGCCAAGAAGAACGAATCAAATTGGCGACGATATGTTATCACGATATTGGAGGACATCGATACCCCCTGGGAACTTGTGAAGATGAGGACAAAAATATCCATCATCGGAAAAAGACAAACCCGGGAATACGTACCCGAAGGTGCCCCCACATTCAACAGGGAAAGCTCCAAAACCTCGCCCCAACCCCATAACAACACACTGGTAACCTCTTTCTTCGTTCAGCCATTTCGAATATAGCGTGCGCTCGTGAATCCAGGTAGCTTGACCAACATTATCAGATCGAGAGTGACAAAGCAACTCGAACAGCTAGACTAAATCATGCCCTCCTCTTGAATCCTTGATAGATTCAACACGACGATTGAAACAACGAAAGGAGAGACCATTCTCTTAGCCAACATGACTGGCGCAGACCCGAACGCCAAATCCCATGTCATCAAAGCAAACGCGAGGCATAAACGCATTATTCGGACGGCCGCGGACACACCGCATTATAGTGGTACCATTTGCCCTTCGCTAAATGATGGAATCCTCAGCAAAGAACGGAATTAAAACCATCTACGGTGAACAACACGTGTTAAGGGGAGTGTTCACGTTACGTAACATAGCACCGGCACCGATACCTCCACCCTCGAAAAGGTCAAAGGAAAATCGAACTACGTCTTTGGCTAAGCCCAACTAAACAAAGCGGAGGACCGTATCGGGTCCTCACGCCAAACAGCAGGAACACATCAGGCCTTGGAACATTGCCTGCACACCCCACGGTAAGGTAAGACCACCTCCCTCTTTCATTATTCTACACTAACACTTATGCAGGAACTCGGTCGGGGCGGTCGGAAATGCCGACCCAACCCAAAGATCTTAAGGCTTTAGTGGCGTCCGTTGCATTCTTTCCCTTCGACCGAGCTTTTGTCCCGAAAAGGGGTTTTCACTAGCAAGGTTTTTAACAAGGCAACATCCATGCGCTGCCTAAGGAGGACCCAACAAGCTTACAGGGTTTCTTTTGCAATCAACCCTATACCAGGAAATGACAAACGAGGTTCCAATAGGAAATGATGTACCGGGCCAAACGGTCAAACAAACCGTGTCCGCATAAGATAGGCTTACGGCAACATAACGACATGTACTTATGCCAAGCAATCAAAGAATACCTTTCTCCAAAAGCATCTCGTACTCTAAAGACAATTCAGCATGTTCACAGCAAGGATCCCCTCATCGAATACGTCTCGAAATAATCGGAGACTAGCGTCAATAATTTGATACCCACATGGCCTGAGGGTCGGAACTCCATGCTCATAAGTCCTCTATGAGGCAATTTCGAGCTCACGAATAATGACCTTCGAGCTTAAGCAAACTCGATGACTCAGAGACTATCGCCAATCGCCACTCACTAAAAAATCCGAGGTCGTAAGACCCCGAGCAGGCAAACTCGGTCTGGCAAGATCCATTTTACATAGCAATAAAAACTATAAGACCTCAACAGGCATGAAAAAACTATAAGACCTCAACAGGCATGAAAATTTTGTAAGACTTACTACAGGCATAAAATTCGATCCCAAAGTTTAGGCTATATGTCGCATTTGTAAGACTCTCGAAAGGGCATACCCTCGATGTAGACGCCTAAACTACCACACTCGGGATCAAAAATGGCTCCAGCCAAACATAAATTACTATGGTCAATACAGCTGCACCAGCCAAATTAACGCGACTCAAGGATGCCCGACCATCGCTATAAAATCACAGGCCATTACTTCGAATCTACCTCGAAAAGAACCAATTAAATAGGCTACCCTCAACAGGCAAACAAGCTTCGACCATGTCATCTCCAAATCAGAAGGCTTCGAGATACTCAGCCTATGAGCTAAACCTTCTAAGGTACTCGAACATCGCCGCAAACAACTTGAAATCGAGGTTCTTCACAAACTGACGACGGGTCAGGCAAAATCATTTCAAAAAAGTCCTTAAAGAGAGGAAAACAAATCCTACATATGCCCAAGGGTAAATATATAAGAGCCATTATCGCCAGCCAAACAAGCCTCAGGGCCACACACTAAAAGGTCGCAATGACCAAAAGCGTAAGAGCCACTGTCGCCAGCTTAAAATTTGAAAACTTGAGTGTTAAAGTGAGCTCAAGTCGTAACTCGATTCGGAGACCGGATCCAAAATAGTTAACTATACATGCCTAAGGGCATAGGATAAGAGCCATCGTCGCCAGCTTCACGAGCCTCAGGGCCACATACATAAAATGTCGCTTCAACCCAAGCCGTAAGAGCCATTGTCGGAGACCGAACCCAAAATAGTTAAAGTACAAATGCCCAAGGGCAAGGTGTAAGAGCCATTGTCGCCCACCCATGCAGACACAAAAGCTTAAGGGTCGAATAGGCTCGAGTCAAAACCCGACTCGGAGACTAAACCCAAAATAGTTGAGCAAAGCATAAGAGCTCTAACGTCGGCTTGCACTAAAGGCCGCATCAACCGAGCGCGTAAGAGCCTCCGGGCCTACCTTATGAGCCTCAGGGCCATATCGCGAATCTAAGTATTCTCACTAACTCAGAAACAAATCCTCCTGGAGGAGAGCAAAGTAGAAAGGGGTACAAAAGAAACAAAATTTCGAGTTCTTTGTTATATACAAAATGTGAAAAGGTACATTTCCTATCTACAAACTCGAAGGTATTGCATGCAAAGTGGAAAAGTCTACGCCCCGTCCGAAAGGGCTACGACCTATCAGCCTCGTCTTCATTCTCCTCAACATCAGCCAGAAGTGATCGAGCATCATGATCGTCCGCCTTTGCTCGAGCCAGCTCTTTCGGAAGAACAAAACCCCTGGCGCCAATCTCTTCAAGTACCTTTCTTTGGGACCTGCAACGAACATATTCCTCAATCCTTTCTTCACGATCGAAGACCCTCTTCAACTAGGCTTAGGCATCAGTAGAATCCTTCAAATGAATCACCATCTCTTAATCAACTTTAGTCTGGCTCAATGCTGCTTCACCTCGAGCATTAGCAATCTCAGCCCTGACTTTCGAAATTTCCGACTTGAGCTTCGTGATCATATCCGCTTGAACTGAAGCATTGTCACATTCCAAGCGGAGTTGGGACTCAAAGGTAGGAACTTTAGCCAAGTCACCCTTCTCCTCTGAAGCTGGATCCTGCACCTAAGCTCTTAGCTCGCCACAATCATTCCTAACTCGGTCAGTTTCATCCCAAAGGTGTTTCAAAGCCTCTGTCTTTTTCTACAACTGAGATAGGAAATAAGTTAACCTAAAAGGTTAAAAAGCATAATGCATACCACGAGAAGGTACTTGCTCCATCAAATAGCTCTCGTATTTTGAGTTCCGGTACGCCTCATATCACTAATGCATCAACTCAACTTCCTTCTCCTCGCAGAGGGTCCTAAGGGACCTACTCTCATTCAGAGATTTTTAGAGCCTAGCCCCATGACAGAGCAGCTCAAACCTAAGCCTGTCAAAGGCCTACAGAAGAAAAACTCGATAAGGAAGGGGAGACATGAGATGCGGAAGGCCTATGCCAAAACTCACCGCGAAGTGAAGGCGACATACTTCCTCGAAGGCCGAGCACACTTCTCTTGGTCCAGCCCCCTCAGCCCTGGAAGAACCAACCTCGTTCGAAGCATAATCACTCGGAGGAACCACCGCTCTAACCAGAGACTTCATGTATAGTAGGCTCGGGCGATATTTTCTCCTCGAAGACTCAGACCGTTTAGCTCTGCTAAAAGCTCCATCACACTGCGAGTGCATATCCCATTTAACCATCATCCCTTGACTCGGAAGCTGACAACTCCTCCCCCTCTCCAGAGGAGAATAGCCTCGCCCCTAGGGACCTTTCGATACCTACGACGGCAAGGTCAGTACATAAAAAGAGGAAAGTGTCATCCCAAATGTACGAAAGGCAAGGTAAATGTAGCGTATGCACATATCTTGGTATTTTGCTTCCATCTGCCCAGGACACAGCTCGCCACCTATGCTCGTCACAAGTTGAATGGGTCGCCAACCTCCGTACCCAGTCGGGCAGATTAGGAACTTCAGCAGGTGCCCATAAAACTGCTGCAGAAAATAAGGAAACATAATTACTAAACTAGCTTTCGACCATGAGCGAATCTGAGAAAGTATGAGACACTCCACTGACACGTGTAATTCCATTCCTCGGGAAATGGCATAAGTTCCGCAAGGATAACGTCAGTCGTCCGGACCCGGATGAATCGACTGACCCACTCTCGATCTCCATCTTCCTCATCCTCAATAACAAAGGGCGTGGACGAATGGCACTGTAAGGTTAGCAGGACTCGATGATGAAAGGGTCGGTACAGCCTGACGAGGTGACTGAGCGTGAATTCAAGCCCTGCCTTCTCCGCAAAGAACCTCATCATCAGCACTACTCGCCAAAATGACGGATGTATCTGCACCAAAGTAACCCGATACTTTAAACAGAAATTGAGCACGACCCTATCAAGGGGGCCTAGTGCAAAAGGTTACAAGTACACGTTCAGGAATCCATCGGCAGGGTCTGCAATACCCTCATCCAGGGAAAGCGCCTGCAACGCTACCCCCTCGTCCCATCCGCAATCTCTCCTCAATATCTCCAGATGCTCCTCTCTTATCGAAGACATAGTCTTCAGAATAGACTCTCGTGGTTCCTAAGCACTGGGAGCGGAACTCTCCCCTCCCTGCCGGGCAGGACCTAAAGTAGCAGTCATAGCTATGGTAAAACTAGCAAACTGAAGCAGAAACTACCCGAACACTTTTGCGCTTAAGGTAACGAAGGACTCGATGCCAAGGCGGAAGGATAGCTATCTAAAATAATGGGATCTTCGAAGAAGCAGGATCCACCCCATATATATGTGGGGAACACCAATGATTTTCCTACCCTGGATAGGTCCCGGGAGGCCAACGGCTTTGGTACGGATCCCGAGGTGGTACACGACCCCAAGGACCTCTGTCAAAGGGAAGTTAGGCCCCAAAAGGTCAGCGACATCATCTCCAGTCCCGAGAAGGTATCCTGCCTCGAAGATTCCTCCCAAGAAGAAAAGTAAGCACTTCAAGCTCTATCCATGAGGGTTCGACCTCAGGACAACGCCCGGCCATGGGCAACCTCTCCACAAGAACCCATCTACAACCCCTTAAAAGATTATCTACATCAAGTCCAAAGTAAATCTCCAGGTGCCCAAAGCTGACCTTAACTCAGAGGCCACCCTCAAAGATTCCAAGGTTCGATATGCCATCTTCATGCGGTCCAAGGGACCACGGTAGGATTTTGAAGGAGCCATTTCTGTCAGCTAAAAACTGGAAAGAATATCGACGATTGTCAATGAAGGCATACATTCAAAATCCCCGCAAATGTACAAGAATATGAAAGAATATGGCAAATATCAAAAGTAGAAGTAAAGAAGATGTTCTTTTATTTCATAAATATTGGCTTACAACGGCCCCGAGGGGTCCTTACATATAATTACAAGAGCTCGCAAAGAGTCCTTACAGGGAAACAAATAAGCAAAGGGATTCATACACGTGGTAAAATCCTAGAGCCTAGTCTACTCTCAAAGGTCCACCTCCTGCAACAAATGCCTCTGGGCACGCATCCTCGAAGGCCCTATCCCGGACTTCCGCACTAATATCCCCAAAGGATAGGTCGAGAAGCAGGGAGGCATGAAAAAATGCCATAGCCCGCCAAAGGCCGAGGACCCTCACTGTCCAAGAGAACCTCAAAGAGACAGCAGACCTTGCGAGCATCGGCCTCGCTTGCACGGCTACTTTGAATCCACTTCTTGCAACATTTAGCCATGCAAGCTTCCATCCAAGGGCAAAACACCACGTCGAGTCGGGGTATGAAGGTGAGCAGTGGTGTATAATACGATCCCCCTTGTGAGCAGCGGTATATAGTTCGAAGAACTTTTTACAAGCTAGGAAAGTCGACCCTCGTATATCATCGTCTCGAGCCAATAGGGACAGCAACAAAAGGCATAACAACAACAACAGCAGCGACAGAACGGTATAATTGTGCTCAACAAAGGGGAACTCAGGAAAAAGGCCACGAAACAGCCTATTGGAACGCTGCCAAACAACCTTGAGGCCGTGAACTACAAATATGGTGATCAATAATAGAGGAAGATGGCAAGGATAAAGGGATGAATGAGCATATGAAGACACTTGGATAGAAAAATAACGCCAGAATTCCCCCATTTATAGGAGATAATGACACAGTCATCGAGGCCTTTGGAAGACTGATCGACAAATGCAATTACTGCGTTCTTGAAAAATCAAATGATGTCGAAAAGACAAGTCCATGGGATGTCCCAACTATCGTAAAAACTCGCGCCATTGGTATGACATCGTCACGGGAAGCCTGAGGAGTCGGGTATCAGAATCGTTTCCCATCGCTTCATTTTGAGAAAAGCAGAGACTATCTGTATGCGGTGAAATCAGAGGGCCTAATTTCTTGCTATCGAGTCACTTCAGAAAAACACCTCGAGACCCCGATGACGCGAAGTTGTGATCGAGTTCCCTTCCTCGAAGCTCATCAAGGTCCGACTTAAAGAAGGTACAGATCAAGGCTAGAATAAATGGGGAACTCCCCAGGCATACAGCTAAGTCTGGCAAGGACGACATACCCGGAACCTGTATCAAGGCATCACGTCTAGCCATCCCATCTCCCTTCCTTTACAATTAATGCATTTTGTACTATGTTATATTTCCCCTCCTATATAAAGGGGATACTCACCACTTTGTAGGAGCTTGCTGTTGCTCCAACTATTATACACAAGATCAATAACAACTCTCTCTATCTATCTTTTCTCTCTAACTTACTCTCTCGAGGCTACCTTCTTCATTTATTGCTTTCATACTTGTTCATCATTTATTACTTGATATTTAACATAAAAAGCCTTCTTTAATTATATCCTAACTGTTACTCCCTCACTGATTACCCCCCGACAGCTCCAGCTCGAGCCCAGGCCTCGACCTCGAGGCCTTTCATCGGTTATCCTGAGGCCCGGACGGCTAGCTCCTCGGTTTGATTACAACCTCATTTTAGTTCGTATTTTGTCATTAAGCTTCACATATCTAGCATCAACTGCCTTAACAACTAGCATAAAAATAGATCACGTATTTTTAGAGTCCCATCAAGAAATTTAATTGTTATTGCCATTTTCACGGTGAACATATGGCAAAACTAAGTTCATTAACAAAAGTCAAAAAATCAACACCATGCCCACATCTTAGAATCCAATAAAAGTTACAAAATATGAGTACTCATTCAACCACGAGTCCATCCATACCAAAATTACTCAGATCCGACACCAAATCTTACTCTCCAATCCCTAACCCAAACCTCCCAAAATTCCACCTTAAAAATGCAAAACTGGGTGGGAAATTCAATGGGCAATCAATATTATTTAATATAACTGAGCAAAAGTGACTTACCTCAATTAATCTCGCAAAACCTCTCCCAGACATCTCGCATTTGCACCCCGTTTCGCTTTTAGGATCCTCCTTATGCATCTAAAAACTCGCAGGTGTGGAATCCCCTTCATACATGTGCAAATGCACCAGCTCACCCAGAACCACACCTGCGACCCCTTGGCTGCTTTTGCGGCCCCGCACCTGTGACCAATCCTCCGTAGGTACAATTGAACCAGATATCAGTAGCAACAGCATTTTCCTAAGTTCAAATTCCAATCCATTCAATCCTAATCATTCGCGAGGTCCCCCGGACCCCCATCAAAATATACCAACACATCCCAAAACATGATACAAACTTAGTCAAGGCCTCAAGTCACATCAAACAACATAAAAAACATGAATCGCATTCAAGCCTATTAAAGCTTGTGGTTCTATTGTTAGAGAGCGAGTCCGTCGATTTGTCGAGGGGTTCAACCTCGGTATCAGATTTAGCATGGCCCAAGAGTTGGATAAGGACATCGCATACCAACAGGTTGTTGGGATCGCTAGGAGATTAGAAGGTATGTGAACTCGGGAGAGAGAGGATAGGGAGGCCAAGAGGCCTCGAGATTCTAGCACATATAGTGGTACTCGTGCCCTAGTTGCAGCTCGCCATGGTAAGGGATATGTGAGTCGCACTATTCATTTAGCACTTCCATCTTCCAGCGGTATTCTGTCCACTCCTAGCACTTATGTTACTTATTATGCACCGCTATTGTCTAGTGTACCTCCTGTATAGGTGCTTTCAGCGGTCAGTCTAGTAGATTAGGCCCGAGCTAGCCATAGCATCCACGTCCTCCGAGAGCTTATTTTGAGTAAGGTAACACTCGTCATATGATGTGGGATTACCCTAGACTCAGAAAGGGTGCATCTCCATAGACTACTCAAGCTATGGTTACTGCACCAATTGCCACTTCACCTGCTCAACCAACCATAGGTGGGGGTCGAGCAGGTAGAGGTCATCATAGAGGGGGAGGTCAGGCCATATATTATGCTATTCCTGCTAGGACAGTGGTAGTTGCATCCGACTCAGTCATCACAGGTATTGTTCTGATCTATCATATAGATGCATCAGTCTTATTTGACCCAGGCTCTACTTATTCCTATGTGTCATCTTATTTTTCTCCATATTTGGGTGTATCCCATGATTATTTGAGTTCTACTTTCTATAGGCCTACAACTGTGGGAGATTCTATTGTTGTTGACCGTGTGTATTGATCGTGTTTAGTTGTTCTTGATGGTTTTGAGACCAAAGCCGGTCTATTATTGCTCAGTGTGGTATATTTTGATATCATTTTGGGCATGTACTGGTTGTCGCTCTATCATGATATTCTCCATTGCCACACCAAGACTATGACACTGGCTATACCAGGATTACCACTGTTAGAATGGAGAGGCGCTTTAGATTATGTTCCTAGCAGGGTTATCTCATTTCTAAAGGCCTAACGTATGGTTGGGAAGGGGTGTAATGCTTATCTAGCTTTCGTGAGGGATGTTGGTGTTGATACTCCTACCTTGGAGTCCGTTCTAGTAGTGAGGGATTATCTGGATGTATTTTTGTCAGATTTTTTGAGCATGCCACCCGACAAGGATGTCGATTTTGGCATTGATTTGTTATCGGGCACTCAGCCTATTTCTATTCCACCCTATCATATGGCCCCAGCAGAGTTGAAACAATTAAAGGATCAACTGCAAGAATTGTTTGATAAGGGCTTCAATCAGCCTAGTGTGTCACATTGGGGTGCTCCAATCTTGTTTGTAAAGAAGAAGGATGGTTCTATGCGTATGTGTATCGATTATCGCCAGTTAAATAATGTTACAGTGAAGAACATATACCCATTGCCACGTATTGATGACCTACTTTATTAGCTACAGGGTTCCAGAGTGTTATCCAAGATTGACTTGCATTCAGGCTATCATCAGTTGAAAATTTGGGATCCAGATATCCCAAAGACTGCCTTCAAGACTCTGTGTAGTCATTACGAGTTTCTTGTGTTATATTTTGGGCTGACCAATGCCCCAGCAGCATCCATGCACTTGATGGACAATGAATTTTAGCCCTATCTTGTCTTACTCATCATTGTGTTTATTGACGACATTCTGGTGTACTCCCGAAGCCAGGAGGAGTATGAGCAGAACTTGAGGACCGTGCTCCAGACATTTAGAGAAAAGAAGTTATATGCAAAATTTTCGAAGTGTGAATTCTGGCTTGATTCGGTAGCATTTTTGGGCCATGTATTGTTGAGTGAGGGGATCAAGGTAGATCCGAAGAAGATTGAAGTAGTGCAGAGTTGGCCCAGACTGTCTTCAGCTACAGAGATCCGGAGTTTTCTTGGCTTGGAGGGGTATTACCATCGATTTGTGGAGGGCTTCTCATCTATTGCAACAGCTATGACCAGCTTGACCCCAGAAGGGTGCTCCGTTCAATTGACATAGGATTGTGATTAGAGCTTTCAAAAGCTCAAGAATGCTTTGACTACAGCCCTAATGTTGGTGTTGCCTACAGGTTCGGGGTCTTATATTATGTATTGTGATACGCCGCGTATTGGTCTCAGTACGGTATTGATGCATGATAGCAGGGTGATTGCCTATGCGTCTAGACAGCTGAAGGTGTGTGAGAAGAACTATATTATTCATGATCTTGAGTTAGCATTTATTGTTCATGCCATAAATATTTGGAGGCACTATTTATACGGTATTCCTTGTGAGATCTACGCCGATCACCGGAGTCTGCAGCATCTATTCAAACAGAAGGATCTTAACTTGCATCAGCGAAAGTGATTAGAGTTGCTTAAGGACTATGATATCACCATTTTATATCATCCCGGGAAGGCCAATATGGTGGCTGATGCCTTGAGTCACAAAGTAGAGAGTTTGGGCAGTTTAGCATATCTACCGGCAGCGTAGAGACCATTAGCATTGGATGTTCAGTCCTCAGTCAACTAGTTTGTTAGATTGAATGTTTCTGAGTCGGGTAGAGTTTTGGCTTGTGTGGTTTCTCGCACTTCTCTTCATGATCATATTAGAGATTGTCAATATGTTGACCCCTATCTACTTGTCTTTAAGGATACGGTTCAGCACGGTGATGCCAAGGAGGTCACTATTGCAGATGACAGTGTGTTGTAGATATAGGGTAGGCTATGTGTGCCCAATATAGATGGTTTGCACGAGTTGATTCTCCAAGAGGCTCACAGTTTGCGGTACTCCATTCATCCAGGTGCCGCGAAGATGTATCAAGACCTGAGCAGCATTACTAGTGGAGGAGAATGAAGGATATAGTCGATTATGTAGCTCGGTGCCTAAATTGTCAGCAAATGAAGTATGAGCATCAACGGCCAGGTGGATTACTTCAGAATCTAGAGATTTTACAATGGATATAGAAGCAGGTTACTAGGATTTTGTTGTTGGGCTCCCACGGACTTAGAGGAAGTTTGATGCAGTTTGGGTGATTGCGGATAGGTTGACCAAGTCGGCTCATTTCATTCTAGAGATGACTACTTATTCTTCTGAGCAGCTGGCATGAGTTTATATCCGCGAGATTGTCAGGTTTAATGGCGTGTCGATATCCATCATCTTTGACCGGGGTATGCAATTTACATCGTGGTTCTAGAGAGTCGTAAAACATAAGTTAGGTACAAGGGTTGAGTTGAGCACAACATTTCACCCTCATACAGACGGACAATCCGTGTGCACTATTCGGATATTAGAGGATATGCTCCATGAATGTGTGATGGAGTTTGGGGGGTCTTGGGATCTGTATACGGTGAAATCAGAGGGTCCAATTCCTCGCCATCAAGGCACCTCAGAAGATCATCTCGAAGCCTCGAGGCTACAAGGCTATGGTCTAGTTTCCTCCCTCGAGGTTCGTCGATGCCTGACCTTGGGATAATGTCGACCACAGCTATGGTAGAAATGGGGAGTTCCCAAGGTACACGGTTAGGACTGATAGAGCCTGGTGGACTACCCTAAACCTGAATCAGGGTGTCGTATAGCTGTGCCATCCCCTTATCTTTGTAATTAATGCATTTTGTACTATGTTGGGATTCCCCTCCTATATAAAGGGGATCCTTGTCATTTTGTAAACCCCTGTTGCTTCAGCTGCTCTACACAAAATATACAAGAACATTCTCTTTGCTCTCTAATACATTCTCTTGATATTATTGCTTCCATTTATTATCTTCATTGTTGTTCATCATTTACTACTTATCATTGGCCATAAAGAGCCTTCGTTGATTTCACTATAACTGTTAGCCATACTTCGACCCCATCGATAGTTCCCATCCGAGCTCCAAAATCAACCTCGAGGCCCCCCAAATCGACAAGCTCGAGGCCCCGATTGCTAACCTATCGGTTTGGTTATCACCTTATCCTTAACCCTCATTTCGCATCTCACATACATAGCATCAACTTCTTAACAACTAGCATAAAAATGGATCACGTATTTTTAAAGTCCCATAATCAAATTCAATTGTTATTACCATTTTCATGGTAAACGGTTTGGCGCCCGCCGTGGGGCTAAAAATAATAGTGATTATTTTTTTACTGATTTTACTACATAACTCAAGTTATCTTTCACGCTTTCTCTTGTCCAAGATCTTCGATTTCAGGTCGAAAAGTCTAACTCAATAAATGGAGGTGGAAACAACAATCTTGAGGACCACGGAGAAAATGGCGTGGGTGTTCCAGGTGTTGATGTGCTACCACAAAACCCTGGGAATGCGCCAGAACCAATCCCCGTGGATGCTATCTCACGCGACGCCCAAAGCATCGACGTAAGCTCCCACACTGACAGGAGCGTGCGCCAAGGGGATTCACAAGAAGCTTAGAAAACTCCAACCAGGAAAGAGCGTGAGGTTTGCCTTCATGTTATTTTTGAAATGTTGCAGGCACAACAGTTGGCTATTGCTCAGCTGCAAAGTAACCAGAAAACTCCTAGCATGGTAGCACGGGGGACAGCTCCCCCAGCCGAACTGGTACCAGAGAGATCGCGCAATAGCGGGTCGATAGCCAACCCTATCATCGTAAAGATGCTTGAGGACCTCACCAGAAGAATCGAATCAAGCGAGAAAATGATAGAAGCCAATGATAAGAAGGTCGAGACTTACAACTCCAGGGTTGACCAAATTCCAAGAGCGCCCCTAATCCTGAAAGGTGTGGATTCGAAAAAGTTCATACAGAGGCCATTCCAGATGAAGCGGCTCCGAAACCCATTTCGAAGAAGTTCAGAATGCCAGACCTCCCAAAATACAACGAGACCTCAGACCCCAATGAGCACGTTACTGCCTACACTTGCACAGTGAAGGGAAATGACATAAAGAAAGATAAGATCAAGTCCGTATTACTAAAGAAGTTCGGGGAAACACTCTCGAAGGGGGCCATGATGTGGTATCACAACCTAGCTCCTAACTCCATAGACTCATTTGCCATGCAGGAAGACTCTTTCATAAAGGAACATGCCGGTGCTATCAATGTAGCAACAAGGAAATTTGACATTTTCAAAATTAAGCAGAGGAAGAACGAAATGATGCGAGAGTTCTTATCTATCTTCCAAACGGAACGAATGGAACTACCACCAGTCTCTGACGACTGGGCAGTGCAGGCGTTCACTCAAGGTCTGAATGAGCGAAGCTCGATGGCTTCAAAGCAGTTGAAAGAGAATTTAGTTGAATATCCCACCGTGACATGGTCGGACACCCACAACCGATACTAGTCGAAAATCAGGGTCGAAGACGACCAACTAGGAGCTCCCTCAGGCTCAGTGTACCCAAGAAGGCTTCTGGAGAAGGAGTCAAAGCCAAACAATGAAAGATATCAGCCATACACCGAAGACAGAAGGAACACCCCTAGGCGCAACCCGCCTCGCAATGATCAAAGGATAGACTGAGGACAGAATCCTCAGGGAATCATCAACAGAGCCAAATTTGATAGGAATGCAGGGCCAATGGAGGCACCTCACTTATCAGAGTACAACTTCAATGTCGATGTATCGGACATCGTGTTCGCCATCAGAAAAATCAGAGATGCCAGGTGGCTCAGGCCCGTACAATCAGATCCTCTACAAAGGAATCATAATTTAGTGTGTGAATTTCACAACACGCACGCCACAGGACCAAAGATTGCCACCAACTCCGAGAAGAGGTAGCCCGACTACTTAACAAAGGTCACCTCAAGGAATTCCTCAGCGACCGAGCCAAAAAACCAGTTCCGAGAAAGAGAGGCGACCAAGAAGAACGAAACAAATGAGCCACAACATGTCATTCACATGATCCTGGGAGGCATCGATGCCCTACAGGAACCCATGATGAGAAGGACAAAACTATCCATCACTAGAGAAAAGTGAACCCGGGGGTATATACCCGAGGATGGCCTCACATTCAGCGAAGAGGACACCAAGACCTTGTCTCAACCCCACAATGAAGCACTAGTAATCTCTTTCCTTGTAAATTCTTTTCAAATAAAATGTGTACTCGTGGATCCAGGTAGCTCGGCCAACATTATCAGGTCGTGGGTAATAGAGCAGCTTAGACTGCTTGACCAAATCGTGCCCGCCACTCGAGTCTTCAACGAATTCAATATGGCAAGTGAAACAACGAAAAGAGAAATCACCCTCCCAGTCAACGTGACCGGCACAACCAAAAATGTCAAATTTTATGTCATCGAAGGAGATATGAGGTACAACGCCTTGTTCGGGAGGTCGTGGATACACTGCATGAGAGCAGTACCATCCACCCTCTACCAAATGATGAAATTCCCGACAAAGGTTGGGATTCAAAGTAGTCTATGGGGAACAACATGCGGCGAGAGAAATGTTCGCGGTGCACAATGTGGTGTTGGCACCAATACCTCCACCGGCAAAAGAGCCAAAGGGTAATCAAATTACATCTTCGGTTATGCCCGATTAAATAGAGCAAAGGAACGTACCGTATCCTCGTCACCAGTTACTGGGACATATTGGACCTCGAAATATCGCCGGCACATCCCACACTAAGGTAAAACCATCTCCCTTTTTATTTTATATTTCACACTAACCTTTATGCAGGCGCCCGACCGAAGCAGTCAAAGAGCTAACCCAACCCGAAGACCTTAAGGTTTTAAAACATTTGTTGCACTCTTTTCCTTCGACCGAGTTTTTATCTCGAAAGGATTTTACATGCAAGGTTTTTAACGAGGCAACATCTACATGCTACCTAAGGAAGACTCAAAAAAATTTTGAGGCTTCTTTTGCAATCAACCTCGAACACTGGGGGCATCCCCCGGAAGGCCACCCACTCGAAAAATCCAAGAAACACCAAATAGGTTCCCAATAGGAAAATGATGTACCGGGCCAAATAGTCGAACGAACCGTGTCAATATAGTTGGGCCCCGACGGTGGAAACATGTATATTTGTACCAAGTAATCATAGAATACCTTTTGTAGAAGTACCTCACACTTCAAAAGAAGCTCGGCACCTTCGCAAAAAAGACTCCTCTGCCGAAAACGTCCTGAACACTCGGGGACTGCTGTCTAAAATTCAACACCTGAACAACCTCCGGGTCGGGACTCCAAACTTATAAGCCCTCAACAAGGCAGCATGAAAATCAAAAAACGTCTCCAAGGCTGAAAGTGCCCCGAACACTCGGGGACTGGCGTCAAAATCTCAAAAAACGCACGACCTCAGGGTCGGAATCTTCGAAATCATAAGCCCTCAATGAGGCAATATAAAGTTTACAAGTAATGGCTTTCCAGCCAAGATACCCTCGATGACTTGGGGACTATCGCCAATCACCATTCATTAAAAAACCCGAGGCCATAAAACCCCGAGTGAGCAGACTCTATCTCGTAAGACCTACATAAGGCAGCAACAATATCTGTAAGACCTCAATCAAGGCAAGAACAAGACTTGTACCAAGTATCCAAAACTGTAAGACCTCAAGAAAGGCATGAACAATACTTGTACCAAGTATCCAAAACTATAAGACCTCAAAGGCATGTAAAACTTGTAAGACCTTACTAAAGGCATAAACCCGATCTCAAAGTTTCAACTATATATCAAACTTGTATGACCCCTAAAAAGCCATACCCTCGATATAGATGCCGAAACTACTTCACTCGGGACTTAAAGGCTCTGGCCGAACACAAATGACTCCGGTCAACAGGCTGTACAAGCCGAACTAACACGACTCGGGGATGCCAGATCGTCGCTACAAAATCACAGGCCTTCAATTACTTCGATTCTACTTCGAAAAGAACCGGTTAAACATGCCACCCTTGACATAGGAAAAAGAGCTTCGACCATGTCAACTCCAAATCACAGGCTTCGAGATACTCAGCCTCTGAGACAAACCTCCCAAGGTGCTCGATCATCACCACATAACGACTCATAATCGAGGTTCTTCTCGAACTGACAAAGAGTCGGGAAAAAAATTATTTCAAAAAGTCCTTAATGAGGGAAAACCAAAGCATATAAAAGGTCGCTTCGACCCAAGGTGGAAGATACATTGTCACCAGCCCACACTAAAAGGTCGCTTCGACCCAAGGCGTAAGAGCCATTGTCGCTAGCCCACACTAAAAGGTCGCATCAGCCCAAGGCGTGAGAGACACTGCCGCCAGCCCACAAAAATCCAAAAACTTGAGGATCAAATGAGCTCGAGTCATAACCTGATTCGGAGACTGAACCCAAAATAGTTAACTAAATATGCCAAAGAGTAAGGTGTAAGAGCCATTGCCGCCAGCCCACATAAAAGATTGCATCGACCAAGCGCGTAAGAGCCTACGGGCTAGCCTAATGAGCCTCAGGGCCATATCACAAATCTAAGGATTCCCATCAACTCAAAGACCAGTTCACCTGGCCAAATTCAAGACAAAAAGAGATACAGAATAAATAAAGCCGCAAGGTTTGTTTTTATACATATATACGAAAAAACGCAATCTCCATCTACAAACATGCTTTGAAAATGCTATATACAGATGGAGAAATCTACGCGCCCTGGGAGCTATGGCCTGCCAGCCTTGTCTTCGCTTTCTTGGCATTAGACAGAAGTAACCGAGCATCACGCTCGTCTGCCCTCGCTCGCGCTAACTCTTCCGAGAGGGCAAAACCCCTAGCACGGATCTCCTCGAGGGTCTTTCTTCGATACTTACAGCGAGCATATTCTTCAATCCTTTCTTCACGGTCAAGGACCCTTCTCAACTCAGCTTGAGCATCGGTAGCGTCCTATAAATAGGTCACCATCTCCTGGTCAACCTTAGTTCGGCTCATTATGGCTTCAGCCCGGGCATCAACAATCTTAGCCCTAACCTTCGAAAGCTCGAATTCAAGCATTTTAATCATATCAGTTTAAACCAAAGGTTGTCACGAGCCAACAAAAGTTAAGCCTCAAAAGCGGGACCTTTAGCAAGAGCACCCTTCCCTCCTAAAGCTTAAGTCACCGCCTGAGCTTTTAGCTCATCATGATCACACCTGGCTCGGCCAGATTCATCCTGAAGGAGCTCTAAGGCCTCCATCTTTTTCTGCAATTAAAATAAATGAAACGTTAGCCTCAGAAGCTAGAAGGAGGAATGCACGCTCACCCGAGATAGAAAATTACCTGCTCCTTCAAGTAGTTCTCATAATTCAAGCTCCAGCTCACCTCATACTGCAAGTGCACCAACTCGACTTCATTTTCATTGCAAAGGTTCCTAAGGGATCTCTCCTTATCCAGAGATTTCCACAGCCTGGCTTCACAACAAAGCATCCCAGACTTAAGCTTGTCGAAGGCCTGCAAAAGAAAACCCAATAAGGAAGGGAAGGCACGAAGCTCGAAAGACCTGTGCCAAAACTCACCACGAAGTGAAGCCTCTAGGCTTCCTCGAAGGCCAAGCGCACATCTGCCAACCTAGTTCCCCCAGCTCTGAAAGAATCAACTCTGGTCGAGGCACGGTTGCTCGGTGTATGCGACCCCGAGTTCCTAGTAACCCTCGAAGTACTATCGATGAAAAAAAATGCAACAGGAGTGGGGAAACCATCTTTCCAGAATCAGGAACCACGGGCGTGGCAGGCTCGGATGATGCTCTCTCTCCAAAGCCCCGGTCCTGTTTTGCCTTGCTTTGTGTGCCATCGCGCTGTAAAAGCATCTCTCGCTTATTGTTGTCGTTCTTTAGCCCGAAAGCTGGCAACCCTTCCCCCTCTCTAGAGGAGCGCGACCTCACCTCGAACGGCTCTCCGATGCCTAAAACAACAGGATTAATATGCATAAAGGGAAAATGCTTCTCCAAATGAAGGAAGAGAAAGGAAAAAATAGCACAACACGCACCATGATATTTTGCTTCACATCTGCCCCGGGACAAAACTCGCCACTTGCTCTCATCACAAGTCAAGTGGGTTGCCAAATTCCGAACTCAATCTAGCAAATCAGGAGCATTATCCGGCGCCCATGAAACTACTGTAGAAAAAGAAAAAAGGCATGGTTATGAAACCAGCTTTCACCATAGACAAAATTGAGAAGGAACGGAATGCACCACTTACGTGTATAATTCCATTCCTCGGGGAATGGCATAAGCTCCACGGGGATAATGTCAGCGTTCCACACTCGGACGAAGTGACTCATCCGCTCCCGGTCTCCATCTTTCTCATCATCAACAATGAAGGGCATGGTCGATCGACATTGCAAGGTTAGGAGACCTTGATGGTGAAAGGGTTAGTACATCCTAACAAGATGACTGAGCATAAGTTCAAGCTCTGCCTTTTCCGCAAAAAATCTCATCATCAACATTATTCGCCAAAACAACGGGTGTATCTGTGCCAAGGTAACCCGATACCTTAAACAAAAGTCGAGCACGACCCTATCAAGGGGGCCCAGTGTGAAAGGATATGTGTACACATTCAAAAATCCATCGACACAATCCGTGATGCCCTCATCCGGGGAAAATGTCTGTAACACTACTTTCTCCCCCCATCCACAATCTTTTATCACTAACTAAAGGTGCTCTTCTCCTATCAAATCAGTGATCTGCAAGTTATTCTCTCGTTGGTCCTGAATGTCGGAGGCGGAACTCTTCCCTCTCTGCCGAACAAACCCCAATGTAGTAGTCATGGCTATAACAAAATTAGAGAACTAAATCAGGAATCCATGCAGGTACGTTAGTACTGAAGTAATGAAAGACTTAATGTAGAAAAAGAAGGGTAACTACTTGAAATGGTGGGATCTCCAAAAATGTAGAAACATCCCTATATATATATAGAGAAAAATGGCAACGATCCACCTGCCTTAAAGCCGATTGAAAACACTGGTCGATATCACCAAATCACCCCAACAACTTGACAACCATATCATAAATTAGGCGATGCCATGTAATGTTTTGTGAACGGAAATCCCTGTATCATTGCTAGTCCCGAGGTGGTACCAGACCTTGAGGACCTACATCAAAGGAAAGTTAGGCTCTAAGAAGCCAACGGCATTATCTCCAGTCCCGAGGTGGTACCCGACCTTGAGGACCTCCATCAAAGGAAAGTTAGGCTCTAAGAAGCCAATGGCATCATCTCCAGTCCCGAGGTGGTACCTGACCTCAAGGACCTCCATTAAAGGAAAGTTAGGCTATAAGAAGCCAACGGCATTATAGCCAGTCCCAATGTGGTACCCGACCTCGAGAACCTCCATCAAAGGAAAGTTAGACTCTGAGAAGCCAACGACATCATCGCCAGTACCGAGGTGGTACCCGACCTCGAGGACCTCCATCAAAGGAAAGTTAGGCCCTAAAACGCCAATGATATCGTTACAAGACTCGAGGTGGTACCTGACCTCGGGGACTTTTGTCAAAAGGGAGTCAGGCTCCAAGGAAATAAGCACTTAAACTCCACCCGTATGGGCTTGGCCTCGGGGTACCATCTGAGTTCGGACAAACCCTCTTCCAGGATCTATCTACAGTGCCTTAAGGCTATCTACACTAAGTTTAAAGTAAGTTTCCAGGTGGTCCGGATTTTAATGAACCTCCACTCGGGGACTGCCCTTGAAAGCTTAAAGGCAGTCCCTATCCATGGGCCTACAGACAAATTTTCCCTCAAAGGTTCCCGCAGAGCCTAAGTGATAAATCATGGTTTCAAGTCTTGGAGCATTACTTTCGTTCAACTCGAAATAAGGGTCCTAACGACCCGTGTTTATTGGTCCAATCCAAGCTCGATCCAAGGAACGGAGAAGGGCTCCACGAGGCAGAAAGGAACAAAGAAGTGGTTGGGTGAAAAATCTAGCTAGTATGGATTTCTCCAGGATACTATTGTAAGGCCACTTCTTGGGACGTTTTCCCGGTGTGGGATGCAACAGTTAGTAGATTGTACCACCTCACTCCACGAAAAGCAAAGGGAGTGGGGTGCCACACCAGGTAATTGGGGGAGGTGAGAAGCGGTGTATAGTTTGAGCTCCCTCTTAAGTAGCGGTGTAGAGTCCAAATATTTCCCTAGGTCAGGAGAAATTGGCCCCCTGCTTCATCATCCTAAGCCAACAATGACAGCAACAACAACAACAACAACAACAAAACGGTGTAGTCTTGCCCGACAAAAGAAAGTCCAGGATACAGGCCGTAGCATGGCTGATAGAAATGTCGTTGTATGATCTTGAGGCCATGGGCCTTAAACATGGTGAACGACAATGGATAAGGACGGCGAGAAGAGAAGTATGGATAGATGTGGGAAGATACTTGGGTGAAAGGTTGATCCCAAAAGGCTCCTATTTATAGAAAGGATGGCAGCGTAACCGATGGTGCCATTATTTCCCTCAGAAGACGTAACAACAGGCGTGTTTAATGCATCCTTGAGAGCTGAACTAGTGGAAACATTATAGCTCTAAATAATGATAAATCGTAACACTTTGAATGACCCTAGAGAAGCGAAACAATGGGACATTTTGGTTATCATGGAGGCTTGCGTCATCAATGTGACATCATCGTGGGAAGTTTAAAGATTTGGATGTCAAAATCATTTTTTGTTGCTCCTTTCTAAGAAACGTGGGGACTATCTGTAAATGGTGAAATCGGAGGGTCTAATTCCTCGCTATCAAGGCACCTCAGAAGATCATCTCGAAGCCTCGAGGCTACAAGGCTATGGTCGAGTATCCTCCCTCGAGGTTCGTCGATGCCCGAACTTGGGATAATGTCGACCACAACTATGGTAGGAATGGGGAGTTCCCAAGGTACGTGGCTAGGACTGACAGAGCCTAGTGGGCTACCCTAACCCTGAATCAGGGTGTCGTCTAGCAGTCTCATCCCCTTATCTTTGTAATTAATTCATTTTGTACTATGTTGGGATTTTCCTCCTATATAAAGGGGATCCTTGTCATTTTGTAAACCCATGTTGCTTCAGCTGCTCTACATGAAATATACAAGAACATTCTCCTTGATCTGTAACACGTTCTCTTGATATTATTGCTTCTATTTATTATCTTTATTGTTGTTCATCATTTATTGCTTATCATTGGACATAAAGAGCCTTCGTTGATTTCACTATAACTGTTAGCCATACTTTGACCCCTCTCGATAGCTCCCATCCGAGCTCTGGAATCGACCTCGAGGCCCCTTGAATCGACAAGCTCGAGGCCCCTCGAATCGACAAGCTCGAGGCCCCGATTGCTAACCTATCGGTTTGGTTATCACCTTATCCTTAACCCTTATTTTGTATCTAAGTCTCGCATACATAGCATCAACTACTTAACAACTAGCATAAAAATAGATCACGTATATTTAGAGTCCCATAATCAAATTGAATTGTTATTATCATTTTCACGATAAACAAGATCAGTTCTTGCCAGTTGTAGAGTTTGCCTGCAACAACAGCTACCAGTTGAGCATTCAGATGGCCCCGTATGAGGCTTTGTATGGTAGATGTTGTCCGTCTCTGGTGGGTTGGTTTGAGCCAGGAAAGGCTAGGCTAATAGGTATAGACTTGGTTCAGGATGCTTTGGAAAAAGGTTAAGTTGATTCAGGATCGACTTAGTACTGCCCAACCTAGATAGAAGAGTTATGCGGATCGGAAGGTTCGTGTCGTTACATTCATGGTTGAGGAGGAAGTCTTGCTTCGGGTTTTGCCCATAAAGGTTGTTATGAGGTCCGGGAAAAGGTCAAGTTGAGGCCTAAGTATATTGTACCATTTGAGATACTTGAGAGGGTTGGAGAGGTGGCCTATAGGCTTGCACTACCACCTAGTCTAACTGTAGTTCATCCTATGTTCCATGTTTCTATACTCCGGAAATATCATGGTGACCTGTCTCATGTGTTAGACTTCAGCTCAGTCCAGTTGGACAAGGATCTATCTTATGTTGAGGAGCAGGTAGCCATTTTGGACAGGCAGGTTCAAAAGTTGAGGTCGAAGAATATTGCTTCGATGAAGGTTCAGCGGAGGGGATAGCCAGTTGAGGAGGCGACTTGGGAGATCGAGCATGATATGCATAGCTGTTATCCTCATCTTTTCACCAATTGAGGTATGTCTCTATACTCGTTCGAGGACGGACATTTGTTTTAAGAGGGGGGGTATAACGACCCGGCAAATCATTTTGAGTAAATTAGCCCTGATCCCCTTTTTATTGCCTCCTCTGTGTTATGTTGTGTTTATGTGACTTGATAGGATGCATGGTTTTGGTTTCGGTGAGTTTTGGAGTGGAATAGGACACATAGTCCCTACAATGGAAGTTTAAGTCGTAGGAGTTGACCATAGTTTGACTTGTGTGAAGACGACTACGTAATGGATTTTTGATGGTTCCAATAGCTTCATATGGTAATTTTGGTTTTAGGAGCGTGTCCGGATATCAATTTGGAGGTCCGTAGGTCGTTTCAGCGTGTTTTGGCGGAAGTTGGAAATTGGTGGAATTTTGGGAAGTTTGACCAGGAGTGGACTTTATTGATATCGGGGTCAGATTCCGATTTAGGAGGTTGGAATATGTCCGTAATGTGGGGTCAATCGGTGTTGTTTTGGTATGGATCTACATTGGTTTCAAAATTTAGATGTTTATAAGTTCTTACGCTTTAATCGATGCGCAGTTCATGATTCTAGCGTTGTTTGATGTGATCTTAGCCATCGAGAAGGTCTGTTATGTGTTTTGGAGCTTGTTGATATATTTGGACGGGGTACTAGGGGGACGAATGTGAATATGATGGAAATCAGATCAAGATTTGGACATGTATGAACTTGTTGAAGTTGGGCTAGTTCTGGTGTTTTCGCACTTGCGGAGGGAATGGCGCAGGTGCGGGCTCACTAATGCAAGCCTCTCGTCCACGAAGCGTGTGCGCAGAAGCGCATTTGGTCCGCCCTGACTTAAGTTGGGACCGCACCTGCGATGGTTTTTTCGTAGGTGCAGTGTCGCAGATGTGATTGAGTAACCTCGTATGCGGATTCACTGGCAGAAAAATAGGTATTTCTAGTGTTAGTTTTCATATTTCATTTTGGGAGCTCGGTTTGAGGCAAAATTTCGAGGTTTGTTCAAAGGAATTGTTGGGGTAAGGGTTCTTGACTCGTTTTTGATTAATTCCCATAAATCTACTGTTAATTACATCTTCTAATTAGTGTTTTGGAGTTTGAAAATGGGGGGAAAATGGTAGAATCTCCTTAGGCTAAATTTTTGGGTTTTGAAAGGCGAAATGAGATCGGATTTAGATAATTCTTATATGGTTGGACTCGATATCGATTGGGGTTTGGATTTTATAATTTTGGTCGGGTTCCGAGATGCGGGCCCGGGTTGACTTTTCGGGCTGATTTTTCAATTCTTTGCTAAGATCATAATTTTATTATTTAAATTAGTTTCTAATAGTTATAATTATAGTATGAAAGTATTTTGTCTTAATTAGAGCCGTTCGGAGTTGGACAATCGAGGGAAAGGCCTTCTAGTTGATTGATTTAGCAGGGTTAAGGTAAGTGACTTGTCTAACCTTGTGTGGAGAAAATTCCCCTTAAGATTTGGTATTGTTGTGACAATTGTGATATGTGGAGGCCGGGTACGCAAGGTGACGAGTGCGTACACGGGCTAAATGTTGAGATTTCGGTTCCAGCTACATAGTTTTCTTTTTATACTTTAATTGAGTTACTTTAGCATGTTATAGTCACCATGTTTAGTCTAATTTCACATGTCTACTTGTCTTATCTCTTATTTCCAAGTTGTACTACATGTTTAGTTGATTTACTTGCTTTCTTAATTTCGTATTCATTATTTAACTGTGGGATTCTTTACTTGAAATTTTCTACCCTTGAAATATCTTGTTGTTGAGTTGCAAACCTCGTGGTTTCTATTGAGACACTGTGTAAATTGTGAAATATCCTTTTATTAAGTTGTTATATTTTTGGGATTCGTGTTATTGTTGAGAGGATTGTTGGCTATTTTCATGAGGTTTCTGCTATGCTGTTGATATTATTAATATGTATGTGGTGGTATATGGTCTGGGTGTTGAAATGCATGCAGTGAGATAAAGTGGGCTTGATATGTGTGGCTAGTAGGGAAACTACTACAAACCATGTAGTATGATGAGGTGGGATAAAACGTGAGGGTGTTATTTCAGGAAAATGATTTTCAAAACAAAATGTAAAGGCTCCTGTGGTGATATAAAGAAATACTGTGAGTTACTTTATGATTTGAGACTATGAGGCGGTACCTCGGTAGGGCCCCCTGTTGATTTTGTTTTTTAAATTGTTGTACTTCTCTTGGTTGTTGTTGCTTTATCATGTAAATACTTGTTTCCTTTCGTATTTATTAACTGTCTTGATTCTGTTTTATGAACTTTTTGTGATTTCCTTATTGTAGCATTTCCTTTGTCATTATTAGTATATCATTTTATCATTCGTCATATTTCTTATTATCTCCAGTAGGGCCCTGACCTTATCTCATCACTACTCCACCAAGTTTAGGCTTGGCACTTACTAGGTACCATTGTGGTGTACTCATATTATGCTTATGCATATCTTTTTTAGAAGATCCAGGTACATCTTATAAGTCCTGTTACTAGCGTGTTGAGCTTGCTTTTAGATGTTTAATGTATATCATGAATTTTACTCGACTAGATATAGCTTATGCTATAAGTAAATTGAGTCGATACACGAGTAATCCAGGTCAATCTCATTAGATGGCGATGAAACTAGTTTTGGGATATTTAAAATATACCCAAGAATTTTCTTTGCACTATAGTATTTATCCTGTGGTGATTCGGGGATACTGTGATGTAAGTTGGATCACTAGTTCAACCAATTCTAAATCTACAAGTGGATATGTATTCACTATAGGTGTAGGAGCGGTATCTTGGAAGCCGTCCAAACAAACTTATATTGCCCGCTCTACAATGGAGACTGAGTTCATAGCCTTAGATAAAGCCAGTGAAGAGCCTGAATAGCTCCAAAATTTCTTGGAAGATATTCTATTTTGGCACCAATAGCCATATATTGCGATAGTCAAGCAGCAATTGGAAGGTCTAGGAGCGTTATGTATAACGATAAATCTCATCATATACGACTAAGACATAAAATTGTTAGGCAGCTACTCTCTAGGGGATTATGACAATTGACTACGTAAAGTCAAGCGATAATGTGCCAGATCCGCTTATAAAAGACCTAACTAGAGAGGTTGTTGAAAGATCATCGAGGGGAATAGGACTATTACCGAGGACAAGTTATTGTAGCGGTAACTCTACCTAGAAAATAGGGGATCCCAAGATCTAGGTTCAATGAGATCAAACAAAGTAATTAATGACATTTCAGCATTGTCAACTAAAGTTTTGGTTCACTCTCGTGATGAGACAATGTTCAGTACTAAGGATAAAGCATTAGGGCTTTTTAATGGTTTCTAAATTTGATGCAGGGTATATCAAAGAGTGTATCTACGGGATAACACATTTAGTAATCACCTATGTAACTGTGAAGTGTTATGCGCTTCAAGGAGAATTTTACAATGCGAGTTCTCTATGCATTTATGAAACCATTCGGTGTTCATGGCTGAAACGAACACAACAATGAGGATCAAATATGGTTAACGGATGATTGTGTGACTTATGGTTATCTAGGTATACACAAAAGTTCAAAGGTTCAAAGATATTATAATCTATCGATTAACCGAGTATATACGACATAAGTTCATTACAGAAAGTTCAAAGGGAAACCTACTTATCCAGATGCGATTAATTCTTGCCTGTAAATCACACAAGTTTTCATGCATATTTCTGTGATATAGCAATTCCCCATTCATGTGGGGATTATCAGGTTTAAGCTTGTTAGAGCTTAAAATAGAGTGAATGGGAAATGGTGGGAAAAATAAAAATTTTAAATTTCTTCATTTGACAAAGGGACATTTCCCCATATTGGAGGAGGAAAAGAGTTTTGATGGGTATATGTATAATTGCACTTCTTCTAGCTCTTAAAGAGTTGAGAACCAGACAAGCCTCGCATCGCCATCGTCGTCGCTCGCTCAGCTCGGCTTCAACTTCGGATTTGGATTTGGATTTGGTCAAATGATTTGATTGTTTGATTATTTTTTTGGACCAAATTTATTTGTTAATATTACTATAAACGTAATATAATTTTAATCTAAATTAGCCATTTGTGTAACGGTAAATTATTTTTCCTCCATTTTGAATTTCCTGTCAGAATTTAAATTTGGCAGTGTGCATAAATGGCCATTTTATAAAACATCCATTTTAAGTTGCGACCTTTACATGAAGAGTTACAACTCTTTGGTATTACCCAACTTTTTGGCTTAAATACATGATCTTTCCCGCAGATTTTCCTCACAAAAATTCTGATTTCTCCTTCTTCCTTTTGAATTGTTTTTAACATAAAAAAAAAGCAGTTAGTGTGATTTGCTAATAATCTTTGAGTTCGTTGGTCACTGGGTTTTGAAGTACCGTTGCACCAGTGAGGGTAACCCGTTCTATCCTGGGAGAAAATAATTCTAAACCTTGAGTATTAAGGGGGGATTAAGTTCTTTACGGAAACACTGTGAATTTAGTGGGCTCGGATTAATTTTCTATTTCTTCTACATTTCTAATTTTACGTTGCTAATGGTTTTTGAATATATTTTTGAATACAGATTACTAGCACCTCATGGCTGTGTGAGTACACCAATATTTCATCAATGAATACAATGATAAAAGAATCAATATGCGACTGGAACACAATGTCAACTGGTGTATAAAGATTTTTGGGGCATTAGTCTGCCCAAAAGACATTACAAGAAACTCATAGTGACAATAGCAGGTCCTAAATGCCATCTTCAGAATATTAGAATCCCGAATCTTCAACTGATGATACCACAACCTCAAATTAATCTTCGAGAAGGTGAAATAGGTCATCATTGCGCGGTAGTGGGTACTTGTTCTAAGTTGTAACTTTGTTAAGCTGCATGTAGTCAGTAGACATCCTCATAGTACCATCCTTCTTCTTCACAAATAGAACCAACGCACCCTAAGGCTACACACTAGGGCCTGATGAAGCCCTTATCAAGAAACTCCTAAATCTTTTCCTTTAATTCTTTCAATTCCGCTGGTGCCATGCACGGTGGAATAAAAATAGGTTGAGTGTCCGACACTAGATCAATACTAAAATCAATTTTCCTATCAGGTGCCATACCCGACAGGTCTGCGGGAAACACATCTAGGTAATCTCTTGCTACCGGAAGTGACTCAATGGTAGGAGCATCAGCACTAATACCCCTCAGAAAGGCCAAATATGCAAGGCATCTCTTCTCAACCATCTGTTGAGTCTTCAAATAAGAAATCACTCTACTAGGAACATAATCCAGGGAGCCTCTCCACTATAATATCGGTACCCTCATCATTGCCAATGTCACGGTCTTAGCGTGAAAATCGAGGATAGTGTGATATGGCGACAATAAGTCCATGCCCAAAATCACGTCAAAATCAACCATTCTAAGCAATAAGAGATCGACTCTTGTCGCAAATCCCTCAATATCCCCCATACACAACTGATATACATGGTCCACAACCATAGAATCATCCACCAGCATAGATACATGAACAGTCGTAACTAAAGAATCATAGGCATATCCAAATAATGAGCGAAACATGATGACATATATGAATAAGCGGAACCAGTATCAAATAATAGTGAAGCATCCATGTGGAATACTAAAAAAATACTCGTGATCACAACATCAAAAGCAATTGCCCCTCGACTAGCGGGAAAAGCATTACATCAAGCTTGACTACCATATGTCTGACCTCTTCCTATGGGGTGACCTCGACTAGCACGACCTCCACCCTGAGCTGGCTGAGTCGGTGTTGTAGTGCAGGGGTCATAGACTGGCCTCCCTGTTGCATTGGACCTATGTAATGACAGGGACAATGCTTCCTCACATTCCCCAACTCTCCACAATCGTAACAACCTCAAGCCAAAATTGATGGTGGGGCCTAAATCAGACCTTGAGGACTAGAATAACCACTGGAAGAACTCGATACCCATAAACCCTGAACTGATGGAGCACGATACAAGCTTTGAGCTGGAAGTGCACTGAAATATGACTGAACTGGATGAGTACTTTATTAACCATAGCTAACTGAGGCACCATGATGAAACGAACGAGCCATTTAAGTAGCGCATGCAAGGACGACCTCCATTGTGATGTGACTGATCTACAGATGAGGTACCACTAAAGCCACCTGAAACATGGGGCCTCTTACCCTCGCGCTCCTCCCACTCAATCATGACAACCGACTCTAAGCTCCTGGCAATCTTGATCACCTAGCAAACCTAACATCCATCTCGGCCTCTAGAGCCAGACTATAACATAAACCATAGTTGAGGCCATCAATGAATTTCCTGATCCTCTCTCTCTCTCTCTTTCTCTCTTTCTCTCTTTCTCTCTCTCTCTCTCTCTCTCTCTCTCTCTCTCTCTCTCTCTCTCTCTCGGTAGAAACCAACCATATAGCATTACGGGCTAAACCTGCAAATTTCATTTCATACTGAGTTACATTCCTCTACGTAATTCCTCTCTGTGAGTATGTGGGACAAACTTCTCTAAAAAGAGAACTAAGAACTCATGTCATGTAAGTGGCATTGTGCCAATTAGCCTGCTCAACTCATAATCCTACCACCATCTGTAGGCTAGCCCAGTCATTTGAAAAGTAGTAAATGCAACTCCATCGGTCTCTAAAATACCCATAGTGCAAGAATCCACTAACACCAGTCTAGAAAATCCTACTTCCTCTGACTCCTCCCCGCTGAACTCTAGAAGCTTAAGCTCGAACCACTCCAATCTCTTCTGCTCCTCATCACTCATAGGTGGACCAACCTCGGCCCGAGTAGCAATATCCTGCTAAGCTAGTAGTACTCCATGTGTTTGATGGACCAGAGCTAGCTACTTTGGAGTACGTGCAGTGGGAGTCTGGACGCCTCCCGCAGCCTGTGAAGTGGCTAGTGCAACTAGAACTGAAACCACCAGAGCCAGGCTCGTGCACACAGTCAAAATCTGGGCCAAGGCCTCCTAAAGGCCTGGAATAACAATGGGCACTATTGGTGCCTGAGTTGATCCCACCAGCTCAACAACATCTGATACCTACTCTTTAGTTCGAGAAACCAGTGGCTCCACATATGCTACTCTGGCAGTAGTACAAGCCACACATCAGCCTCTACTGCAACCCCAGCCTCTCGTGACCCTAACTGGTGTTACTGGTGATCGTCTGCCTTATCCAGTTGCACGTGTCCTCGCCATCTATGAGATAATGGATGAGTCAAGTTTCAAACTTCGGAAATAACAAATTCGCACGATTAGAATGCAAGAAAGTGAAGTTTCCTAATAGTTTGGTAGCCTCTCGAAGATAAGTACAGACGTCTCTGTACCGATCTGCAAAACTCTACTAAACATGCTCGTGATTTGTGAGATTTAAGCAACCTAGTGTTCTAATACCAACTTGTCACAACCCAATCCATAGTCGTGATACTACCTAACCCACCCCGCTAGGTAAGCCAACAATCACATAATAATATTGAAATCGAATAAGCATGGTTCAATAACTCAACAGCAAAAATATATCATGATATATCTAAGAGTATAACCATGAGACTGCTACAACCATCCCCAAAATTTGGTGTTAACGAGTACTCGAGCACTATCGAATAACAAGATACAAGCAAAATCCTCTAATACAATTATTTGAACAATAGAATAATAAATGTAGAAATAACTAAAATAAAACTTCAAGGACTATGGACGATAAAGCAGCTACTTCGTAGTCTCCCAAAAGCTAATAGTAATTCAACTCTGGAAATCGCCTCGACCGGATGTACCTGGATCAACACACGAAGTGCAAAATGTAGTATGAGTACAACCGACCTCATGTACTCAATAAGTAACTACACTAATCTTGGGCTGAAAGTAGTGATGAGCCCATAAACAATAGATAGATGCTAATATAAATAACTACTAACAGTTTGGAATATAAAGGGAAAACTGTAGAATCAGGTAGCTCGATGATATTATGTTCAACTTGTTCACATTTCAGGAACCTAGGCATGCTTTCACAATTAAAGCCAACACATATAAGAATTTCAGTAACCAGCTAGCATGAGGAAAGTACGTCTTTATGCCTATATGTCAAGTATACATGTCAAATTAATAATATCACAGGGAATCCATATAAATATTCACACATAGAACTGTATGGGTGCATGGCATATCTGTCCATCATCAAGGAAAACATAAAACATTGTGCATGCGACCACTGCTAGCATGTCATACTCCAGAGGGGCAGATCTTGTCCAAGCAATAATCATAATTATTTAGCCCAATACTAAGGCCTAGAGCACGCATCACCCCCAAAATAATAACACTTAGCCCAATATGGTACTGGCGTACACGTCACCCCAAAATCAATACCAAGTCGGCTCTATGGCCCAAACTCAGTCATTTATCGTTCAAGTCTCAGATAACACATCTCACAGTACTTAGTTTAACAGTGTTATACATATAAGGCATCAACAACATGTGAGAATCAAATTAGAAGTACTGAGATAAAGATATCATACACGGATATAGCACCATAACTCAAAACATGTGTACAAATAAGGCATATATCTCAGAAACAAAAAGAATAGCCCTATCAAGTTTCAAACAAATAGTACTTAGCCTAGACATGATGTCGAACATGAATCACAGTTCAAATAATCAAACAAGTAGGGAAAATATGGGTATAACAAGGTATGGTAGCAAAACAAGGGCGATAATAGCCTAAAGAACTCCGTAAACCATGAAAATGTCAGTGCACGCACATACGTCCGTCACTTAGTGCGTACGTCACCCTAATATCTTTCATATAACGTAGTTATCAAGGTTAAATACCTTCAATTCCAAGTTTAGATGTGTTACTTACCTCAAGACGCACAAATCAATACTACAAAAAGACCTTCCTCTGCGAATCGGCCTACAAAATGACTCGAATCTAGTCATAAACAACTTAATATCAACAAATAATGTTGTAGCAAACAACTTCAAAAAATAAAGCTTCGATCTTTATAACAAAAATCAAAAAGTCAACCCCGAGCCGTCACTCCAGAACCCGATCAAACTCGCAAATTTCGAGCACCCATTCAATTACGAGTTCAACAATACTGATTTCATCCAATTCCGACCTCGATTCGATCTTCAAATCCTCAATTTTCACTTTAGGAAGTTTTTACTAAAATTCCCCATTTCTTCACTTTAATTCACTAATTAAATGCCAAAAACAAAGATAAAATTATGAAATAATAACAAATTTGAGTAAAAAACACTTACCCCCATCAAAATCATGAAAATCCCTCCAAATTTTCCCAAAACTGAGCTCTACAACTCAAAATAACCCTCGAAATTGGATTTTAAACCGGATGCAAAGTCATTTCCCATAAGCTGCCAAAACCTCTTATGCAAATGCAACAGCTTAGTTGCGAACGCAATGGCTAACACCCTATAGCTACGCGATCGCGGACCTAGCCATGCGATCGTGATGAACAACAAGATGAATCATTAGGCCCTCCCTTCCTTCTGTGCGAACGCGTCACACCACTCATGTTCGCGATGAACAAATACCCCAATGCTTCGGAACACATTTGTCCTTCGTGAACACAAAGAACAAAGACACGCCTGCCAGCAATAACTTTACGCATTCACGACCCTCTCTTCGCAATCTCGAAGATGGAAACCAGATGCACTGAATCAACAATTCCTCTAATTCCAAGATGAATCCGAACTTGATACGAATCATACTCGAGGCCCCGGGATCCTGTCCGAATATAGAAACCAGTCCTAAAATATAATACGAATTTACTGGAAGTAGGGGAATGTACACACAATGTAGACAAAATGTACCTACTCCAACTCCTAAAACCAAAATCTGAATCTGATATCAACAAAGTCAACTCTCAGTCGAACCTCTCGACCTTCCAAACCTTCAACTTTTCAACTTTTGCCAATTCAAGCCAAAACGACCTATTGACGTCCAAATCAATATCTGGACATATTCCTTAGTCCAAAATCACCATAAAAACCTATTGGAACCATCAAAACTCCATTTCGAAGTCGTCTATATGAAAGTCAAACTCCTGTCAACTCTTTTAACTTAAGCCTTCAACCTTGGGACTAAGTGTCCCAATTCACCTCAAAACTATTCTGAAACCAAACACCCCCAAAAGTCACATAACCACAAATGAAAATAAAAGAGGCAATAAATAAGGAAACATGGCTATGATACACGAAATGACCAGCCGGATCGTTACACTATCTGGCAATGTTTGAGATCACTGAACTCCACTATGACTGACCCATGGGTTGTCTTAGGGGACTTTAACACAATAATTTCAGTGAATGATAGGTAGAATAAGATTCATGTGCACCAAGATGAAATCAAGGACTTCCACGAATGCATTGAGGATGTAGAGCTTGGGCAACTTAGTAGGACAGGCTGCCAATTCTCATGGAACAACAAGAGGATGCAGAAGTCGGAATCTACATCTTGATCAACTAGGCATTTGGAAATTTACACTAGTTCTCTAGATATGGGAATCTGGAAGCAATCTATCACAATCTAGGGTGCTCGGACCATTCACCAAGTCTGATTAGCACTGGGACAATTAAACAAGTGCTCACCCGACCTTTCAAACTAAATGTGTTACTAGAATTGCAGGCTTTTAAAGAAGCAACTCAATTTATATGGCAACACAAGATCCCTGGGCATACTATGTATAGAGTGTGTAAATGCTCAAGCTTATTGAGCTAAACATAAAACATCTACACAAAGAGGTATCCAAACTAGAGAAAATTATTGAGGACATTCGGATAAAGCACGAGTATACACAATAGGTGTTGAAATTAGATTTATACAACCCCAACTTGATTCAGGAAGAAAGAGAGCTGCTTCTCGAATTATAAAAATTGTCTAATATCTGTGAGGGTGTGCTGAGATAGAAATCCAGAGCTGTGTGGATAGCACAAGGTTGAATACCAAATTCTTTCATGCACAGCTAAAATCAAGACAGGAAAGAAACCATATTTCCTTGGTTTGTAATGAACAAGGAATAATAGTTACTGATACTACACAAGTTCAGCAAGAGTTGATCAAATTCTTCCATGGACTAATGGGTACTTATGTTAGTGAAATGCGTTGCTTAAATAGTATCATAGCTAACGATGGCTACTGCCTTAACATGGAAAAACAAGAAGACCTAATCAAAGTAGTGCTTAGAGAGGAAATAATGCAGACCTTGAATGATATGCCATCTGATAAAGCCCCATGTGGGAATGGGTTCTCTGTAGAATTTTTGAAAGCTCATTGGGACACTGTTATAGAGGAGGTTAGTACTATTGCGCTACAATTCTTAGAGATTGGAAAAATACTTAAATAAATAAATTGCACAACCATTACTTTGGTGCCAAAATTCCCTAAACCCACTTATGTCAAGGAGTTCAGGCCTATCGCTTGTTGTACAACACTGTATAAGTTGATACCCAAGGTAATCAATGTTAGGCACAAACTAGTGGTGGACAAACCTGTGGGACCATCACAATCAGCATTTATTGTAGGGAGGAACATCTTGGATAATGTTATTCTGCCGTATAAACTAGCCAAAGGTTACAATTGGAAAGGAATGTCACCCATATGCCTAGTGAAGATAGACATCAGAAAAGCATATGATACTATCAAATGGGGCTTCCTGAGAATGGTCTTATTGGAGTTTGGAATGCCATTACAATTTGTTATTCTCATTATAGAGTGTGTCTCGGCTATCAGTTACTCTATCATATTCAATGGAGGGTTCACCCCTAAATTCCAAGCAAAAAAAGGCTTCTACGGAAGGATCCTATGTCCCCAAATCTTTTTATATTGACTATGGAGTACTTAAACAGATCTCTGAAGCAACTGATCTACAATCCTAACTTCAAATATCATCCAAGGTGTAGGAAAATAAAATTAGTTTACATTTATTTTGCGGATACTTTGATCATGTGTTGTAGAGTTGATAGAGTGTCCAACCAACTGATGTTTCAGGCATTTAAACATTTCTCAGCAGTGTCTCTGTCATCCAAAAAGATAACAGTGCAACAATGCATGCCTTCAGTTGAAATAATGATGGCCAGAGTTTGTTGTTGTGTCACAACCCAAACTGGAGGGCCATGACTAGCACCCGACCATACTTGCCGAGCACCAACGTACATTTCATCTAACCTTCTTTATTATCTTTTAGGGCTGACGAGATCAATATAAATGGTAGATCTGGATCATGGACTACCAGCAATAAAATATGACGGCATGAACATACATAGCAGGGGATGACCAGACAATCAAGAAACTACATATAAGGTATGAGCTACCACGCTACCATGAAAGACTATAAAATAAAAACCAGCCGACAAGGCATACCAAACTATACATGAGTCGACACTTGTCTATGAGCCTCTAAATGAACATAAGTGCTGAAACATAGCCGGAACAAGGCCCCGACATACCCATAATGTCTGTAACAGAAATGCATACCAAGACCACGGCAAGTCCAATCAGGACTTGCAGCACGACATGCAGCATCCACAAACAAAAGGACGTCAGTATGAATAAAGTACTGAGTATGTAAGGCAGGGAACCATAAATACGAACAGTAATGTAAGTAGGGATAGAGAATATACATCCTGGAAAATCTGAGTACCTCTGAGGGCTACTGACATGCAATGCATGATACATATGTATGTATACATAAACTTTTAAAACATACACCTCTGTGGGCATCATCATCATCATTATATCGTTCCCGACCATAATAGGCTCGGTAAAAACATACCTGGCCATCATAAGGCTCGGTAGAATCGTACCCTGCCACGTGGAGCTCGGTAAAACCCAACTGATCAGTGGTTGAACAATAGGTGTCGTACCCGGCCTACTATAGCGCGGCTCGGTAGAGTAAAATAGATACATATATATAATGCATGCTCGACTCATGGAATCACATTCTAAACCTTTCGGAGTGACGTAAGGTCGGTATCCTCTGTACACGTTATTAGGACCAACTCTTCATTACGAACCTTATAAGAATCAGGAAGTACCAACAACATTGATAACATAAGAATAAGAGAAGCAACATTAACATCAATCGTTCCATAAGAGGGAAAGCAATGTAAGTACTGCTAGCTTCTAAGAGTAGAGTATCTTTGGAAGCTCGTTCATTACATTATGTACAATCGGAGTCGTGCAAAAGAAGAAAAGGGATAGCCTCACATACCTTGTATATACTGCCCTAATCACACGCTATGCAATTCTCACAACTCCTTAGTCTACAATAAGAGAAACGATACTATCGTTATCATTTAAGCGTCATAACTATTATGTATCGACCACAACATATTTTACGTTGAAACGGACAGCATCTCCCCTATATATATGACTTCACACCATTCCAAAAAATCACCAAAAAGCCCAAACAACATCAATAATAAACATATTGAGCCCCCCAAAACAGTCCACGCACAACCTAATTACATCATACATACGACGACCACCGTAGTCGTGTCAAACGACCCGGAAATGTTATGAATTACTATCATCCCACAACCCTACATATATATGGTGTTCCTAAACACCCTTCCACCTCCAAAACTCCACAAAATAGTAGTAAAACACGCAGCGCAATAGCAACACAAAACAGTCCGCTACAAGTGAATAACTCGAACTCACGGCTTCCGATCACCGTCCCGTGAGTTCTTACATGTATAGAACGAATTACCATGAATTCACAGCTGAGAAAAATGTATGAAATATCGCAGTAACTTACCTTACTTGTTGGATAACTCAGCCCTTCCCTTGGTTCTTGAAACTCTAGGTTTTACCTTCAAATAGAACTTGAAAGAGAGGGAAAATCAATTAGGGTTTGTGTGGGATTTTTGGGGAGGAGTTGTAGGGGTTAACTTTGGTTTTGAGGGTCTGAAATATGGATGAAATAATTGAGTTCATAACCCCTTAAAAGTACTCTCTTGGCCGACTTAGGTCTTTTAATTTTGTCCTATCACTTTGGCAAGTAGGTGATGCACCTACTTGTCATCTACCAATCTGCGCAGGCTTGCAAAAATATGAATATCTCTATACTCTGAGATCGTATTGACAAATGGTTTAATGAATTTGAAACTAGACTCGTAGATCTTTAATTTTGTGGGTAGATCACCCCGTAATTCCTTGTAAATTAGGAGAAAATCTTAGAATCATTTAACCTAATGTTTAAGTAAAATTATGAACCTAAGTTGCGACAACGTTTGTCGACTTTTGTTTCATAACTCCTTTGACTTCAAGACTTATGATACGGATATTATATGATTAAAACACCTTAATACATTATCTTGAGTGTATTAAGAACCTCTAGGTTTACCTGAAAATACGAGTTACCACATCCTTGATTCGTTTAACTTCTAATACTTGTTAATCACCCTTATACACGCTTGTATCACTTAAGACCAATAGGATTAACTTCTTATCATCTCTAAGGTAATTCCTTCTTGAATTTATGTTAACTAATATATGACATGAACTAACGTGTGTAGATATGGGTTGTAACACCCTTCCCCCTTAGGAACATTCGTCCTCGAATGTAAGGGTTCATGGGGAGTTTAAATCATCGTGGATTCCGGTCAAGTTTCTCCCATAAATAGAGGACAACTTGCAAGCGGTTAACTCAATGTATGGCCTTACAAGAGTATGCAAAGCATTATGGACATGTACATTATCTGCATATCGCCATTTTGTATTAAGGAAGAGTATTCTCAAGTTATTGCTTACCTCATAGAGCCATTTCACCTTCCAATGTATCATGTATTCCACCAGCATCCTTGTTATCTTTATTCTGGAATAGGTATGGATATTTAGACTTCATCTCCTCTTCTGCTTCCCATGTTATTTCATCCATATTCTTGTTCCTTCACAATACTTTGATGGAAGCTACATCTTTTGTTCTCAACTTGCGAACTTGTCGATCTATTATAGCCACTAGCACTTCTTCATATGATAGGTCCTCTGTAACCTGTACATCTTTGATAGGGACGACTCAATAAGGGTCTCCAATACATTTCCTCAACATAGATACATGGAATACCGGGTGGACAAATTCCAATTCGGATGGAAATTCTAACTCATAAGCAACCTGTCCAATCCGTCGAAAAACTTTATACGGCCCGATATACCTTTGACTCAGATTACCTTTCTTCCCAAAACGCATAATACCCTTCATTGGTGAGATCCTCAGGAAAACCCAATCACCAACCTCAAACTCCAGATCACGACGTCGGACATCGGAATAAGATTTTTGCCTGCTTTGTGCCGTCCTCAATCGCTGCTATATCACTTTCACCTTCTCAATAGCTTGGTGAATCAAATCTGGCCCATATAATTCTGTTTCACCGACTTCAAACCATCCAACTGGTGATCTACATCTTCTCCCGTATAGTGCCTCGTATGGGGCCATTTTAATACTGGAATGGTAGCTATTATTGTAGGCGAATTCTATGAGTGGAAGATGGTCATCCCAATTTCCCTTAAAATCTAGAACACATGCTCGTAGCATATCTTCCAGTGTCTGAATGGTACGTTCAGCCTGTCCGTCAGTCTGCGGATGAAATGCAGTGCTGAGATTCACTTGTGTGCCTAAACCCTTCTGAAAAGACCTCCAAAAGTTAGCTGTAAATTGAGCTCCTCGGTCTGATATAATAGATACCGGCACACCATGAAGCCTAACAATCTCCTTGATATACAACTTCGCATAATCTTCAGCCGTGTAAGTTGTCTTAACTGGCAGAAAATGGGCACATTTTGTAAGTCGATCAATTATCACCCAGATGGAGTCAAACTTATGATAAGAGCGAGGTAATCCAATAATGAAGTCCATATTAATCACCTCCCATTTCCAGGTCGGAATCTCTATATTCTGAAGCAATCCACCGGGTTTCTGATGTTCTATCTTTACTTGTTGACAATTGGGACACTGGGCTACAAATTCTGCAATAGACTTCTTCATGTTATCCCACCAATACTGCTCCTTGACATCATGATACATCTTTGTCGAGCCGGGATGGATGGAATATCGGGATTGATGAATCTCATTCATAATCTTCTCTCGCAACCCTGCCACATTAGGCACACATAATCGGCCCTGGTATCTCAGTGCCCCATCTCTTCCGATCTCAAAAGCCATACTTTTACACTGCTGAATGCTCTCTCTTAATCGTACTAAGATAGGATCTTCATATTGTCGTGCTTTTACCTCGGCTACCAAAGATGATTCTGATGTATTCTGTACAGTAACACCTCCGTCATCAGAGTCTAACAATCTGATTCTCATATTGGCTAGCTGATGAAGCTCTTTAGTCAACCCCCATCTACCTGCCTCAATATGTACTAAGCTTCCCATTGATTTATGGTTGAGAGCGTCTGCCATAATATTGGCTTTACCGGGATGATACAATATCTCGACGTCGTAGTCTTTCAATAATTCAAGCCACCTACGCTGCCTCAAATTCAACTCTTTTCTGCTTGAAGATGTATTGTAAACTCTTGTGATCTGTGTAGATGTCAACATGGACGCCGTATAAGTAGTGCTGCCATATCTTCAAAGCATATATTACTGCAGCCAATTCCAAATCATGGGTTGGATAATTCTTTTCATGCTTCTTCAATTGTCTTGATGCATAAGCAATCACATTCCCATGCTGCATCAATACGCACCCCAAACCTATACCTGAGGCATCACAATATACCACATAACCTTCTGTTCCTTCAGGAAGAGTGAGCACTGGTGCAGATGTCAATCGATTCTTCAGCTCCTGAAAACTACGTTCACAAGTGTCAGACCACTGGAATTTGGTAGCTTTTTGTGTTAACTTAGTCAATGGTGATGATATAGAGGAAAATCCTTCTACAAACCGCCTATAATATCCTGCTAGCCCTAGGAAGCTGCGGACTTCTGATGGTGTTGTAGGTCTCGGCCAATTCTTTACTGCATCGATCTTCTGAGTGTCGACACTAATACCCTCGTCAGATATCACATGGCCAAGGAACGCTACTGAGTTCAGCCAAAATTCACATTTGGAGAGCTTAGCATATAACTTACGATCCTGAAGCGTCTGTAATACTATCCGCAAGTGGCCCGCATGTTCCGCCTCCGAACGAGAATATACTAGAATGTCATCAATGAATACAATCACGAACACATCAAGATAGGGCCTAAATATAGTATTCATGAAATCCATAAAAACTGCTGGGGCATTTGTTATCTCGAACGACATCACCAAGAACTCAAAGTGCCCGTATCTTGTCCGGAAGGCCATCTTTGGAATATCCTTCTCCTTAACCCTCACCTGATGATACCCTGAACGTAAATCAATCTTGGAGAAATACTTGGCACCCTGGAGTTGGTCAAATAGGTCATCAATTCTTGGAAGTGGATACTTGTTCTTTATAGTAGACTTATTCAACTGTCGATAGTCGATACACATCCGTAACGACCCGTCTTTCTTCCGCACGAATAGGACTGGTGCACCCCAAGGTGAAGTGCTAGGCCTAATAAAGCCCTTATCTAGCAAGTCCTTCAACTGCACCTTCAACTCTCGCAACTCTGCCGGGGCCATTCTGTATGGAGGAATAGAGATCGGTTGAGTGTCAGGCAACACATCAATGCTAAACTCAATCTCCCTTTCAGGAGGAAGGCCTGGGAGTTCATCTAGGAAAACATCTAGGAATTCGCTGACCACGGGGATTGATTGTAAAGTAGGAAGTTTCGCCTCCGCATCCCTAACGCGAACGAAATGATAAATGTAACCTTTTGAGATCATTTTCCTTGCCTTAAGATAGGAAATAAACCTACCTTTTGGTGTAGCAATATTCCCTTTCCATTCAATGATGGGTTCACCAGGAAATTGAAACCTAACCATCTTCGTACGACAGTCAACATTTGCATAGCATGAGGCCAACCAGTCCATTCCCATTATCACATCAAAATCAACCATTTCTAACTCAAATAAATTTGCCGAGGTTTGACGACTACAAATCATCACAGTGCAACCTCTATATACCCTTCTAGCAATCACAGAATCTCCTATCGGAGTAGATACCGCAAGGGGTTTACTTATCAATTCAGGTTCAATGCCAAACTTATTAGCCACAAAGGGTGTAACATATGATAATGTAGATCCCGGATCAATCAGCGCATATACATCATAAGAAAACACAGATATAATACCTGTAACAACATCTGGAGACGACTCGAGATCCTGTCGACCTACTAGAGCATAGGTTCGATTTTGAGCACCACTCGAACTCGGCACTGCACCTCTACCCCTACCACGACCTGTCGACTGCTGAAAACCCCGTGCTGGAGGTCGAACTGATGAGGAAGAACCAGACACAGATCCAGTCGGCTGAGCCATACCATCACCTCCTCTATTAGGACAATCCCGCATCATATGGCCAGGCTGCCCGCACGAATAGCATGCATCAGAACCTCGACGACACAGTCCAAAGTGGGCCTTGCCGCACTGATCACAATGTGGTGTTGGGGGTCTCATCTGACTAGTATCCCTGTGATGTTGCGAGCCAGATGCCCGCGAACTCTGACCTGGACCAGAATAGGATCGATCATATCGAGGCCTCTGAAACTGTGGAGGAGCACTAGCTACAGGTGGCGCCGAACTCCTCGAAAACTGTGGCCTGATGCGGCCTCTGAAGTCATCAGAATACCCTGCAAATCTCGCCCTCTTATGCTGGCCCCTATCCTGCTCCCTAACTGCCCTCTGCTGGCGCTTACGATCCTCTAGGGTCTGGGCATAAGCTTGAATACGGGAAATATCCATGCCCTCCACCAAGGAGGCTGTCGTACACTCATTTATCAGATGTGGTCCCAACCCATTCACGAACATATGCACCCTATCACTCATCTCGGCCACCATATGGGGAGCATACCTTGCTAATGAATCGAACTGCATACTGTACTCTCGCATACTCATATTACCTTGTCTAAGGTTCAAGAACTTATCAGCTCTAGCTCGTCGTATCTCAACTGGCAAGTAGTGACGAAGAAAGGTCTCAGAAAATTCCTTCCACACAGCTGGAGGAGCGTTCGAACCCCTGGATCTCTCCCAACTATCATACCAGAGAACTGCTAAATCCCGTAGCCGATAAGAAGCCAACTCTACTGCCTCTATATCACTAACATGCATAACCCGAAGTGTCCGATGAACCTGGTCAATAAAAGTCTGCGGTTACTCCTTGGGGTCTGATCCGGTAAACACTGGAGAGTCTAAATTAATAAAATCACGAACTCTCGTGCTAACTGGTTTCTTAGCAGCACCTGTATTTTGCCTCTGAGCATGAGTAACTACCAAGCTAGTCAATAACTGCAAAGCACTCCGCATATCCTGGTCTGTATTGTCAGACGAAGGAACTGGAGGTGTTGGGTGCCTCCTAATATCCTCTGGAGGAGACGGGGTAGATGAGGTATGAGACGGCATCTCACTCTGAGCCTCACTTTGGCCTACTCTGGCTTGGAGCACCTGACTGGTACCCTCTCCCGCAGCTGTATCAAGCCGTCTACTAATTGTTTGCTTCCTAGTCGAAGGCATCGCCGAAAGAAAATAAGGTGAATATTAGAGACAAACACTTACGACTCAACTCTACGCACGATCTAGATTCAGGAAGAAGGTAACAACCCTAGATGTCATGTAGCCTCCTGATTATAAATGTGGTGCGCTACACATCCATAATCAAGACTCTACTAGACACGGCTCATAGACAACCCCTAGGACAGACTTGCTCTGATACCAAGTTTGTCACGACCCAAACTGAAGGGCCATGACTAGCACCCGACCATACTTGCCGAGCACCAACGTACATTTCATCTAACCTTCATTATTATCTTTTAGGGCTGACGAGATCAATATAAATGGTAGACCTGGATCATGGACAACCAGCAATAAAATATGACGGCATGAACATACATAGCAGGGGATGACCAGACAATCAAGAAACTACATATAAGGTATGAGCTACCACGCTACCATGAAAGACTATACAACAAAAACCAGCCGACAAGTCATACCAAACTATACATGAGTCGATACTTGTCTATGAACCTCTAAATGAACATAAGTACTGCAACATAGCCGGAATAGGGACCCGACATACCCATAATGTCTGTAACAGAAATGCATACCAAGACCACGGCAAGTCCGGAGAAGGGATCTCGCCAATCACCGCTGAACTGGACAGCCTACTGTGGTGGGGGAGCTGCATTTGCCTGTCTATCAGGACCTGCAGCACGACATGCAGCATCCACAAACAAAAGGATGTCAGTACGAATAAAGTACTGAGTATGTAAGGCAGGGAACCATAAATACGAACAGTAATGTAAGTAGGGATAGAGAATATACAACCTGGAAAATCTGAGTACCTCTGAGGGCTACTGACATGCAATAAATGATACATATGTATGTATACATAAACTTTTAAAACATACGCCTCTGTGGGCATCATCATCATTATATCGTACCCGACCATAATAGGCTCGGTAAAAACATACCCGGCCATCATAAGGCTTGGTAGAATCGTACCCGGCCACGTAGAGCTCGGTAAAACCCAACTGATCAGTGGTTGCACAATAGGTGTCGTACCCGGCCGACTATAGCGCGGCTCGGTAGAGTAAAATAGATACATATATATAATGCATGCTCGACTCATGGAATCACATTCTAAACCTTTCGGAGTGACGTAAGGTCGGTATCCTCTGTACACGTTATTAGGACCAACTCTTCATTACGAACCTTATAAGAATCAGGAAGTACCAACAACATTGATAACATAAGAATAAGAGAAGCAACATTAACATCAATCGTTCCATAAGAGGGAAAGCAATGTAAGTACTGCTAGCTTCTAAGAGTAGAGTATCTTTGGAAGCTCGTTCATTACATTATGTACAATCGGAGTCGTGCAAAAGAAGAAAAGGGATAGCCTCACATACCTTGTATATACTTCCCCAATCACAAGCTATGCAATTGTCACAACTCCTTAGTCTACAATAAGAGAAATGATACTATCGTTACCATATAAGCGTCATAACTATTATGTATCGACCACAACCTATTTTACGTTGAAACGGACAGCACCTCCCCTATATATATGACTTCACACCATTCCAAAAAATCACCAAACAGCCCAAAAACATCAATAATAAACATATTGATCCTCCCAAAACAGTCCACGCACAACCTAATTACATCATACATATGACGACCACCGTAGTCGTGTCAAACGACCCGGAAATATTATGAATCACTATCAGCCCACAACCCTACATATATATGGTGTTCCTCCACACCCTTCCACCTCCAAAACTCCACAAAATAGTAGTAAAACACGCAGCCCAATAGCACACAAAACAGTCCACAAAACAGTCTGCTACAAGTGAATAACTCGACTCACGACTTCCGATCACCGTCCCGTGAGTTCTTACATGTATAGAACGAATTACCATGAATTCACAGCAGATAAAAATGTATGAAATATGGAAGTAACTTACCTTACTTGTTGGATAACTCAGCCCTTCCCTTGGTTCTTCAAACTCCAGGTTTTACCTTCAAATAGAACTTGAAAGAGAGGGAAAATCGATTAGGGTTTGTGTGGGATTTTTGGGGAGGAGTTGCAGGGGTTAACTTTTGTTTTGAGGGTCTGAAATATGGATGAAATAACTGAGTTCATTACCCCTTAAAAGTCTTCTCTTGGACGACTTAGGTCTTTTAATTTTGTCCTATCATTTTGGCAAGTAGGTGATGCACCTACTTGTCATCTACCAATCAGCGCAGGCTTGCGAAAATATGAATATCTCTATACTCCGAGACTGTATTGACAAATAGTTTAATGAGTTGGAAACTAGACTCATAGATATTTAATTTGGTGGGTAGATCACCCCGTAATTCCTTGTAAATTAGGAGAAAAGCTTAGAAACATTTAACCTAATGTTTAAGTAAAATTATGAACCTAAGTTGCGATAACGTTTGTCGACTTTTGTTTCATAACTCGTTTGACTTCAAGACTTATGATACGGATATTATATGATTCAAACACCTTAATACATGACCTTGAGTGTATTAAGAACCTCTAGGTTTACCTGAAAATACGAGTTACCACATCCTTGATTCGTTTAACTTCTAATACTTGTTAATCACCCTTATACACCCTTGTATCACTTAAGACCAATAGGATTAACTTCTTATCATCTCAAAGGTAATTCCTTCTTGAATTTATGTTAACTAATATATGACATGAACTAACGCGTGTGGATATGGGTTGTAACATGTTGGACCACCAAATGTTTATCCTACAGTGGTAGAGTATAATTAATCAAGAGTGTCTTGTTCGAAATTAAGATGTATTGGTCACAAGTGTTTTTAATACCTAAAAAGGCGATACAATTGATAACAAGCATAAGTAAAATATTTTTGTGGACCAACCAGTGTGAAGCATCAAGAAGATCTTTAGTGGCATAGGAGAGACTATGTATGCCTAAGTCAGCATGGAGTTTGGTCATAATTGACTTCTAGACATGGAATAAGGCAGCCATATCCAAATTACTCTAGGTCATATCCTCCAAGAAAAATACTCTATGGGTCCAATAGATCCACAGTTTTACATAAAATTGGAGGAGAATTAGTAAGATGCAGACTCCTAAGCAAGCATGTTGGCTTGTTAGGAAAATATTTGATGCAAGAAACTGATATATAAATAATGATCCTTGTGCAGCACTACATCAATTCACTCAAGCAGACGAGTTCATGATCAAGCAAGCCTACATGTCCCTAACTCCTCAATTTCATAAAGTTATGTGGAAGACATCCTCATGGGACCATGTCAAGTGCTGAAGTACCAATTCATATTATGGCTTGTATTTCAAAAAAGGCTAACCACAATAGACAAATTAAACAAATATGGGATACAAGTCTCTAGGGACTGTGTGTTGTGTGAGACTAAAACTAATGAGACACATGCGCACTTGTTCTTTGAATGTGACTATTAAAGCCAACTATGAAACTCTTTCCTACTCTATATAGGAGAAAACAAACATGTGGGAAGCTGGGAGGAGGAAATTATATGGATAGTTAACAAAACCTACCACAGTAAACCTCACACAAAGATTCTAGGATGGCTGCTTGCTGTGACTGTCTTTCACATTTGGGACGAGCACAATGTCATAAGGTTTCAAAGCCTAAGGTAAGACCACAGACTCAGAATAAGGGAGATTACTATCCAACTACATATGAAAAGACTCCAAATCCAATGACAAGTAAGTGTTAAGCAATCATAAAAATTAGTACTACGCCCTACGATAGAATTGATAGAAACTTTACAATCTAAATGATAAAATAAATAACATAAATATTATTAATATTCATTAGCAATCTAAAAATATCACTTCTAATAGTTGATCTTGGAATACCCTTATAAGTTGGATTCTATTAATCTTATATGTAATGAACAAAACCTGGAGATGAAGAAAAACTAAAAGGTAATCCCTCAACAACTGCTAATTTGGCTAAATTTTTCCTATCTTTCTTTTTGTCATATACCAAAAGTCCTCCAATCAAAGGGTTAATTCGTGATTGTATAATATGCGAACCCTGTATGCATACAAGGCCTCCCTCTTGGGAATCATTACCATATTTTCTTGTGAGATCTTTCAAAGTGTCTAATTAAACCCTATGTCCCCCTTGTCTTTTTTATGTTTTATATGAATACACTCTTTTATACTCATGATGAATAGCTATTTGATTTTGCTTATATTAGTAAGGCAAAATACATAGTTTATCCATCCCCATTACACCTAAATTCCTGTTACACATCTGTTGACCACGGGTTTAACGTTACACACCAAACCTTTCAAAAGTGTGTCAACGACACACTACTTTTGATCAACCTCTCAGACGTGCGAAACACAAACAATGCGGCGTGTGAAAAGTTAATTTTTTCCTCACCTGACAAATATCAACAGCTACTTACTAGAATTGGGCCCATTTTTATAACCCTAACGCCCACTTCTTCTTCTTCTCCCTATATTAAAAGCTATTTGGAAACCATTTTCAGAAAAACCCAACCCCCATCTTCGCCTTCTGAATCTAATATCTCAAGCTCATTATATTTGTTAAATTAAAGTGAAATTCATAAGGTAAGATAATTATTCTTCTGTCAATTCTCGTATTAGGGTTCATATTGAAGGGAGAATTTGGGTCCATTTTGTGGATGTGGAGATGCAGCTAAACTAGTAATTTCATGGAGCATAGACAACACTGGTCGTCCATTCTACGGCTGTAAAAATGCGAGGTAAGCTTAGATTGTTATAATCATTATTTCAAGATTTTATAAGCTTCATTTTAATTTGTTTTTGGATTTGCAAAAAGATAAGAAAAATGGGTGTAAGTATTTCTCATGGTTTGATCCCCCGACTCATGAACACTTGAAGCCAGTGTTTTGGGTCCGCTTAAGAAGAAGAAGAAGTAGTAGTTTGAAGTGCATTTGCAGGACTACAGAAAACAGAGGAATTGGAGGAGACTTTTTTCTGATTTTAGGATTAATCATCCTTATGGCCATTGTATTTGGTAGTTTCAAGCACTGCTATATAGTGTAATGATATTCCCTTGTATGTTCATATATTTGGCTTATTGAAGTTGTTGTTTTCTATGAGGGTTATCCCCTATTTTATTAGAGATGTATACAGGATTTGTGTTATGTTCCTATTTAGCTCATTGAAGTTGTTGGTCTTCTCTTGTATTATGTTTCTATTTAGCTTTGGTAACCAAACATGGGCAATGCAGCTTTGTATAACCAAAGTATAGCAGTATAAAAAGAAGACCAAAATATACTTCATTCCATAAATAAGATGTTCATTAGTAGACACCAAAACGGATTAGCAACACTTAACAGAATATACCACTTGGTTGTCCTTAGCAACACTTTTCAAGAAATAGCACTTGGTTTTCCATTGATAAGTGGGTATTTTGACTACTTATTAGTGCCTTTTAGCTTTCGTTTTAGTCCAAAAGCATTTAATTATATTCCCGAAAACTGATAAAATGTGCTTAATTGCAAGAATATTGGAAAATGAGCCTCCAAGATGAAATCTAACTCAAGAAGGAGTGATCTGAACTCAAGGACAAAAACAGATACAGAAGCTTAAAGTGCGGACCGCAGAATATCATGTGTTGCCGCAGATTGTGCAGAAAAACTTATCAAACATCTGTGAGAAGTGCGGTCCACACATGAAATGTGCAGCCGTAGAAGCTAGGCAAGAGCAAAAGTTCAAAGAAACTGCATATCATGTTCAACGGAAGTGCGGTCTACATAATTATTGTGCAGCCGCAGTTACATTTGTGCGGTCCATAAAAGAGCCACGCACTGTCACACTCACAAATGTGCAGACCGCGAAAAGAGAGAGAGATGTGGTCGCGGTTCAGAGTTATGCGGCCGCAAGATTCTAATCCTATCAAGCTGAATCAAAGTGCAGACCGCACATGGAATTGAGTGGCCGCAGAACTTCCGAAAGGGCATTTTTTCGAAATTCTTAACCTTGTATAAATAGAAGTGTTTCACTTTTTTAGGTCAGGTTTTGACATCAGCAGCCATAGTAGACACTTTTCTTTACCCTCTTTAGTAGTTTTTGTCATTTTGTGCTTTTTGAAAATAGATTTCATTATTTTAATTATCAATATGGGTTTGACTATCATTTCTTCTTCTATTTCTTATGCCTTAAGCATGAGTAGCTAGATTTTCACTTGGGTTCTGACCCAACCCTATAGTGTAACCCTAATGGGTGTTTAATTTATTGTTTGTTTATGGTTGGGTGTTTATTGTTTAACCTTGTTCTTGCTTGTAATTGTAGAATTAAATGGTTGCAAATATTAGTTCATGCCTACTTGACTTGGTCTTAACTTGAGGAAGAGAGATTTAGTCTAGGAAAACTTGGCTAATAAGAAATTCAAGAGATTGATAGTCCCAATTAAAGAGTTGAACCTAGAGATAGTAAAACCCGACTTGAGCTTTGTATCAACCGTTTTGCTCAATACCCATTTGGACTTGAGAAAGCCAAATTGGCAAAACCACTCTCTTATCGAGAGTATTGAGAGGGTACTCGAGTGTTGATAGCTATAATACACCCCAACCAATAAAACAAGCTTTAAAGTTTACAACCCGTTAGGCAAACACCTAGGTGAAGGTCATAGCCTTAGGCCTTTTATCTCATTTGAAAAAAAACAAAAAAAATAATTTCTTAGTTTCCATTCTTAATCTTGCAATCTTAGATTAAAATAGACATAGAACAAATACCAATTTGTGGAAGTGCAACTAGAGATAGTTCATACTCATACACTGCAATGTATACTCCTAAATCCCACATATATCTCCCTGAGGCATTCGACCCCGACTCCGTGTTGGGTATTATTATTGCAATCGAGCGTGTCATAACCTCAAATAAAGGTGTGAACTTGGATGAGATCAATTTTTGGTGTCGTTGCCGGGGAGCATAAAAATGGATTTAGTTATATATTTGGTTTTGTGTGTGAACTGTCATCTTTTCATTCCGTGTTTTTGATTTTTGTGAGTCAATTATAGGTGCAACAATGGCCCTCAACAATTATCAACTCGGAAACATGCCTTTGGGGGATGTGGACGTGGAAGATGACCAAGTTGAAGAGGTTCCTCTTGAACCTCATGCAAATAGATGAGGCCGACCGCCTCAAGACAACGTCCCAGTTCCACCCCCACCTCCACCAAGAGCGGCTCCTCATCGAGTGTTGCCAAATGAAGGGGTATGCAAGTGCCATAGTCCGTCCCCACATTAGGGTGGGCAACTTTCAAATCACTAATGTAATGCTCACATTTCTAGAGCAATGGGGATTCTTCACTGAGGCTCCGAGTAAAAATGCATAAAAACACTTGAAGGGGTTTGTGGACACTTGTTGGGGGAGTAAACACACAAACATCTCTGAGGATTCTTTAAGGTTGAGGCTATTTTCTTTCTCTCTACGGGTAAAAGCCTTGGATTGGTTAGAGAGATTGCCAAACCATTCCATCCATACATAGGACGAATTGGCGGAGAAATTTATTTCCAAGTTCTTTTCTCCCATGCATATGGCTACTCTTAGAGACGAGATTCTAGCATTCAAACAAGAGCCCAATGAGTCATTGCATAAAATATGGGAGAGGTACCGAACAATGGTCAAAGAGTGCCCCAATAATGATAGTACGGAAGCTATGATTCAAAAAAAATTCTATCGGAGGATCAATACTAACAATCAATGTGTGGTCAACCAACTTACCGGTGGAAATTTCATGAAACCGCCGTATGTGGAAGCTTGTGATATTCTAGATTAAATGGCGGATACTTCATCGGCATGGCAAAGTAGAGCAAATATTCCTCAAGGTGATCCGAACGTGATTCACCTACATAAAGAACTGCATGATCATGGGCAAGCCATTGCCGAGTTGACCACCATAATGAATCAATTAGCCAAGGCTCAACTAAACAAGTGCAAAGTCCTAAGCAAGTCAATGCCATGGAGGGAGTTAGTATGATGGTGAACAAGAGAAGGCCGAAGGGTCCACAAGTGCAAAACCGTGTGGAGAATTTTGTGCAAGAAGATAGTGGGTTTGATCAAGATGAATCTTACAATGAAGAAGAGGAGGAAGTGCAATATGTGAACAATTTTCAAGGGCAAAGAAACAACTCTCAAGGCCTGAATCAACAATAATGGTGACCTCAAGGTAATCAAGGTAAGTGGAATTCAAACAACCAAGGTAATTGGAGTGGTGAAAAAAATCAAGGGAATTGCAATAATAACAACAATCAATGAAATTGGAGTGGTCGAAATAACCAAGGCAATTGGAGTGGAAACAACCAAGGATATTGGGGAGGCAACAACCAAGGGGGATGGAACAATAATCAAGGCAATGGAGGATCGGGCTTTCAAAGTCCCCCGATGTATCAACAACCGAGCAACCCGCCTCCTTATCCATTCCCATTATCCAAGTTCTTCCAACAATGAGATGGGATGAATTGAGAGTATGTTCTAACAAATGATGGATAAGAATGCCGACTTTGATGCCCCACTAGCCTCACACAAAACATCAATTCACAACTTGGAAGTTCAAATGGGGCAGATCTCTCAAGCTCTAAACACGGGCACTACCAAGTGATATGGTGTTGAACCCAAAGGGTGGGAAAAACAAGAGACATGCCATGGTCGTTACTACAAGAAGTGGAAAAGGTGGGGATGTACCCACCGTAAGTCAAAGGAAACTTGTGGATGATGAGCAAGTTGTACAAGAAGATGAGACCCCAAACAATGTGGTGCAAGTAAATGATGAAGTCTGGATTGATATTGATGACAATGTGGAGGAAGCTCAAGAGGAAGTGAACCCGTCTAGGGATCACATTGTTGACATACCGGAACAGGTAGTCCAAAAGGATAAGGCACCCATGCCTAGGCCTCCTCCTTTATATCCTCAAAGGCTTGCCAAGCAAAATGGCGAGAATCAATTCAAAAAATTCATTGACATAATGAAGAGTCTATCAATCAACGTGCCATTGGTTGAAGCTTTGGAGCAAATGCCCGGTTACATAAAGTTTATGAAATATTTGGTGACAAAGAAGCGGTCGATGAATTGTGAAGCTATAAAAATGACTCAACAAGTGAGTGCAATTATTCCATGGCTCCCAAATTGAAAGACCCCAGTGTTTCACAATCCCTTCTACCATTGGAAGTGTTGAGTTTGCTAAAGCTCTATGTGATCTTGGGGAAAGTATCAACTTGATGCCCTATTTGGTCTTCAAGACTTTGGGAATTTGGCAACCAAGACCCACATCTATGAGATTATAAATGGCCGATCGTACCATGAAGAGACTATTGGAAGTGATTGAGGATGTATTGATTTGTGTTGATAAGTTCATTGTTCCGGCAGATTTTGTCATTCTTGATTGTAAGGTTGATTATGAGGTTCCAATTATTCTTAGTAGAACTTTTCTTGCTACGGGGTAGGCTCTAGTTGATGTTGAAGCCGGAGAACTCACTTTTCGGATTGGTGATGAAAAAGTGGTTTTCCATGTATGTATGTCTATGAGGCAACCCAATAGCAATGAGGTGTGCTCGTTTGTAGACTTGGTGACTGATGTGATTGTGGATGAAACAAGTGTTGTGATGAATGTTGATGATACATTGGAGGTCGTCTTGCTCAACTTGGATGATGAAGAGATGGAGGGTTTCGTGGAATGTGTGAACTCTTTGAAAGTAATGGGTTCGTACACTTATGAGCCGCGCAAATGGTCCTTGGATCTTGAAAATAGAGCAACTCCTCCAACAAAGCCTTCAATTGAGGAGCCTCCCATCTTGGAGTTGAAGCCACTGCCTCCACATATTCGGTATGAATTTCTTGGCCCTTCTTCTACTTTACCGGTTATTGTTTCCTCTTGTTTGACTAACGTGCAGGTAGATTCTACATTGGCGGTGCTACAAAAGAGAAAGAGGGCTATTGGATGGACATGGCGGATATTCACGGAATAACCCCACTTTTTGTATGCACAAGATTAATTTGGAGGAATATTCCAAACCATCTATAAAACATCAAAAGATACTAAATAAAACCATGCAAGAGGTTGTCAAAAAGGAGATCATCAAGTGGTTGGATGTCGGGGTTGCTTACCCCATTTCCGATAGTTCGTGGACTTCTCCAGTTCAATGTGTACCAAAGAAAGGGGGCATGACGGTGGTCACCAATGATAAGAATAAGTTGATTCATACAAGAACAGTGACCGGGTGGGGAGTGTGTATGGACTACCGTAAGCTCAAGAAAGTCACAAGGAAGGACCATTTTCCACTTCCCTGCCTAGATAAAATGCTTGATAAATTGGCCGGTCGTGCTTTCTATTGTTTGCTTGATGGGTATTCCGCCTATAATCAAATTCTTATTGCTCCGAAGGATCGAGAGAAAACTATTTTTACATGTCCTTATGGTACTTTTGCCTCCTCGCGAATGCCATTTAGGTTGTGCAATACACCGGCAACTTTTCAAAGGTGTATGATGGCAATCTTCATGGACATGGTGGAGGATTACCTTGAAGACTTTATGGATGACTTCTCAGTGGTCAGGAATTATTTTGATGATCGTCTCGCAAACTTGGATAAATTGTTGGCAAGATGTGAAGAAACATACTTGGTGATCAATTGGGAGAAATGTCATTTCATGGTCGAGGAAGGCATTGTCCTTCGCCCAAGATCTCAAAGAATGGCATTGAAGTTGACAAGGCAAATATTGAGGTGATTTCTAAACTTCCACCTCAAACTTCGGTGAAAGACTTGCGGAGTTTCTTGGGTCACGGGGGATTTTACCGCCGTTTCATCAAGGACTTCTCTAAAGTGATGAACCCATTGTGAAAGCTCTTGGAGAAAGATGCTAAGTTCCATTTCAATGATGATTTCATGAGAACCTTTGAATTGCTAAAGCTCAAGTTGACTACTACTCCATTATCACCGCTCCAAATTAGACTGTTCCTTTTGAGCTCATGTGTGATGCAAGTGATGTAGTGGTAGGGGCTGTTTTGGGGCAACGCATTAACAAGATTTTTCATCTGGTCTATTATGAAAGTAAGACCATGAATAGTGCCCAAGTCAACTACACCATTACGGAGAAAGATCTTCTTGCTATTGAGAAATTTTGTCCGTACTTGATAGGTGCAAAAGTAATTGTCCTTATGGATCATGCGGCACTTCGTTATCTTATGATCAAGGAAATTCCAAAGCCCAGTTGATGAGATGGGTGCTTTTGTTGCAAGAATTTGATATAGACATCCAAGATCTAAAAGGAAGTGAAAACCAAGTGGCGGACCACTTGTCTTGTTTGGAGGAGGAGGGGAGGTCGCATGATGGCCTTGAAATTAATGACTCCTTCCCCAATGAGCAACTCTTGGCTATTACAATGAAAGAGGTACCATGGTTCGTGGATCTAGCAAGTTTTCTTGTAAGTGGTGTCATCCCGGATGAGTTCTCTTCAAACCAAAGAAAGAAGGCCAAACGGGATTGTCAAGACTATTATTGGGATGAACCGTACCTTTTCTGTATTTATATGGATGGAGTGATTAGAAGATGTGTACTGGAGGAGGAATAATGTGAAATTCTTAGGGCATATCATTCTTCGTTGTAGGGTGGTCACCATAGTGGAGCGAGAACGGCGGCCAAAGTGCTAAGTTGCGGCTTCAATTGGCCCATTCTTTACAAGGATGCAAGTGATCTCGTCAAGTGTTGTGATGAATGTCAAAGGGCCAGAGGAATCTCAAAGAAAGACAAAGTTCCCCTCACCACAATTTTTGAGATAGATATTTTTGATGTGTGGGGTATTGACTTTGTGATTCCTTTTGCGAGTTCTTGTGGAGACACCTACATCTTGGTCATGGTTGATTATGTGTCCAAATGGGTTGAGGTCATTGCATTACCCAACAATGAAGCGAGAAGTGTGGTGGAATTTTTGAAGAAGAATATTTTCACATGGTTTGGTACTCCACAGGCTATCATAAGCGATGGGGGTCACATTTTTACAATAAAGCTTTTGACGCCTTACTCACCAAGTATGGTGTCACTCATAAAGTCATGAATCCTTATCATCCACAAGCAAGCGGTCAAGTGGAAGTCTCCAACTGGGAGATAAAGAGTATTTTGTCCAAAAAAAGTGAATGCTAATCGGACGGATTGGTCCAAGAAGCTTGATGATGCTTTATGGCTTATAGGACGGCCTACAAAACACATATCAGAATGTCTCCATACCTGTTGGTTTTTGGAAAAGTTTGTCATCATCGAGTGGAACTTGAGCACAAAGCCATGTGGGCTTTAAAGAAGTTGAATCTTGAGTGGGATGTCGCCGCCAACTTAAGGGTGCCACATTTGAATGAGCTGGATGTGTTCCGGTACCATGCATACACAAGTTCGTTCTTATAAAAAGAGAAGACGAAATACCTCCATGACAAGTACATTCGGAACAAAGAGTTTAAAGAAGGTGATCTTGTGTTGTTGTTCAATTCTCGGTTACGGATGTTTCCCAGAAAGTTAAAATCTAAACAGAGTGGCCCGTTTGAGGTTGTGGTTGTGACACCCTTTGGTGCATTGTAGTTGAAGAATAAAAATTATGAGGTATTTAGAATCAATGGTCATGGGGTGAAGCATTATCAGGAAAAAGTTGGTGATGTCCACGTCGTGGCCGTAATTCATGTCAAATGATGGTAATCTGCATTGTGCCTTGGGCTAACCGGTTTTGAAGTATGTTGTAGGAATGAGTGTGCTTTATAGGAATTGTTATCGTAATAATTGTCTAAGTATGGAAAACGTGTGGATCGCACAATTTTGATCGCCACAGTAGAAGGAAATTGCGGCCGCATAATTCTTGTGCGGACCTCACAACCTGAGATGGGAAAAATAAAACTCTCTGAAGTTTGCTTGTTAGATAAATAGCCAAAGTGCGGCCACACAAGAAAATATGTGGTCCGCACCAGAATCTGCGGTCGCACACGTAATTCTGCAGACCGCAGATCAACAGAGGGAAATTGAACAATAGGTAATAGAGTGCGGACCGCAGAAGGAATTCTGTGGCCGCACTCCTCTCTTGAACACTTAGCCAATCCTGTGTAGTATAAATAGTATCCCTAAGGCTACTGTTGAAACTTTCCAATCTCTAAGAAAATAAAACAAAGGCTAAAATCTTGCACACAACTAATTCAATCATCTACCACCCAATTAAGCATATGTGATCATTTCTTAACACCACTTCATCACTGCTATGTTCAAATCATTTCGAGGATTCTTCATTTTCTTAGTTAGTTTATAATTTGTTAGTTAGTTTAGACCATTTGTTAATTTCATATCCATGTGGGGTGTAAATTGTGTTGGGTAATCTCCAAGTTGTTATTTAGGGAATGGGTATCTTGTTTATCATGTTTAATTGCTACTACCATGTTCAATTTGTGCATAAATTTGAAACCCAAAAGAACTTTGCCTAATTAAATTTTAAAATGTGCAGCCACATAAGGAATTGTGTGGTCCGCAGAAATTCAACCGCGACCGCAGAAAAGTGTGTGCGGCCGCAGATCAGGGCATTCTCTATCTTCAGAAAGTTGCCATTTTTAAGGTACCCATTGTGCAGCCGCAATCAAAAATGTATGGACCGCACTTCAGATGTGTGATCGTGCTCAAAATTGTGCGGACCGCAGTTTCATCAATGCGGTCGCACTTTCAAATTGTGCAGTCCACACAACCCAACCTGCGGTGGCACTGGCAACTGTGTGGACCGCACTTCCCTACCCTGCAACATGTTTTGTTCTGCAATTTTTTGATTATCTACACTTGAACTAGAACTAACACTTGTTATTGTTTGTTGCATAAAATGGTTAGATCACGTTGTCAGGGTGATATATCAAAGGGTAGGGGTGAACCCTCTGGAGGCCGAGGCAATAGTACCTTACCACTCGCCCTTCAAAGAGCTATATCCAAAAAGGCAACAGCCGAGCAAGGTAGAGCTGCAGAGCCCGCTGAATCAAGTTCTTATGTCCCATCTACAGGAAGCATCGGAGGGCAGCTCTGTGCAAGAATAGTTTGATGTTCAATCACAGCCACAGCGGCTTCAGGGTAGACTTCGAGATGAACCTTCCACCTTAAAAAGCACTTCTGAGGGTTTAGAAGGTGACAATCAGGCTTCAGAGCCTCATCTACACATGCCCCCGATGCACCAACTACTACAGTAGATGTGGATCATATCTTAGATGATGACAGAGGGAGTGATACTAGAGTTGCCGGCCTTGAGAGGTCGAAGAAGAAAGAAATTTGGGAAGATAGGTTCATCAGTCTAGCTCCATTCACTAGTTATCAAGAATGGTGGCCGTCTAGATCACTCACTATTGAGCATCAGTTCTTGTTGATATACCTTGATAAATACAACTCGGCAGTATCGAGACAATTCTAGGAGTGTAAAAGGTGGACATGGTTCACTCAAAGTGTGATAGATGCCAAAGAGTACCTGGTCCAGGAATTTTATGCTAATGTTGCGCACATAAAGAAGGGGACCAAAGTGACGAAAGTGAGGAATCTGAAAGTGAGGTTTGATTAGAACACCTCGAACACATACTTAGGGTTGGAAGATGTTGAGCCAGTGAAATACTTGGAAAATCAGGCTATGGGTGATGTAGCTCGCCCATGACTACTTGAGATTCTGGCACATCCGGGACCACACACCACCATGGATCACAGCAGGGGTTCCCATTCACAATAACACCCTGAACTTCGAGGCAAAGGGATGGCAAACGTTCGTATGCAGCAGGCTAGATCCGTGCCAGAATAAAACAAATCTCCCTATTTAGCGGGAAGTCCTAGTTGCCTCTATCATGGTCGGGTACCCAATCAATATGGGTGTCGTGATGTCGGGCAACATATCTTTGATTGCCAGGAAAGGTTACACATCTTACCCGTATCCCAACACTATCACGAAGTGCCTTACAGATGCAGGGGTGGAGCCAAAGGATTTTGACAAAGGTTCAGGCAAAGAAGCCTTTCACTTGGTATTCTCTGATGGACCCAAGGAACCCAAAGAAAGAGGGTCAGCCGACTACTACTGTAGGCCAGTCTAATGAACCTTCGGTGATAGTTGCAGAGTAAGCAGACATGCCTTCCACTTCAGCAGTGCCTTCTACCAGTGCAGCTGACATGCCTCTACCTCATTCTCTAGGGCCTTCAGCATTAGTTCCCTCTGTTGATACCCAATTTTTTCCTGTATATTTTTTATATGCAAAATACTTTCAAAATAGCATGTATATGAATATGTAAGTATGTCCCAAGGTTTTAATATTTTTCTCTTAATTTTTAAGGATTTTTAAATCAATTTATTGCCCTATTTTAGCAAGAAAAATCCAATAATTATTCCCAAAATTATCATTTTGGTGATTCATTTATTGTATTCTCATATTTATACTAAAATATAGCTAATATAATTTTTTGCATATTTTTACAAATTTATTTGGCATTTTTAAAGCTAAATTGCATATAATTGTAATATTGGCCTCTTTTAAGATTTAATTGTATTTATATTTATAAAATTAACTTCAGTATCTTTCATTTAATAATTATGTATATTTTAGTACTTTTAAGTTATTTTTGGAAATCATTTTGCTATTTTTTATGAAATATAAATAAGGGGAAAATGGCTATTTAAATGATAGCCCATTTGTATTTTAATTTTGGCCAGATTTGAACCCCTAATTAAACCCAATCTCAAACCCAATTACCCAGATCAAATCCTAAATCTACCCGACCCACAACCCGTTTGAATCACCTGCCCAGATCCTCATTCAATCCAGGTCGTTGATCAAAAATGGCCACCATTTAACCTTTCCTAAATTAATCTCGACCTACCCCTCAAACCCTAGTCATTTGCACCTGTAGCCGCCTTCAAACTCCCTCCTCTCTCAGTTCTCTCTCAACTCCCCTCTTAAACCCTAGTCGCCTCCCTACGCTTCCACCCTAAAACCGCCGGAATCCATGGCTTCCAAGGCCATTGAAGCCCTATACCGGCCTCCTATAACTCCTATACGCCTGGTCACTATAGTTTCAAGGCTTGACCATGAAGAAGCTTGGTCCAGACCTCGGATGTTTTCAGTGTTATGGCTATCTCCGACCATTTTTGACCTTGTTCCGGCCAGCTATGGTTATTCGAGTTTGATCTTGACCTCTCCTGCTTAGATCGATGATTTCCAAGCCTTTCTCACCCTCTGGGTTTCTTCTAAAACCCTAATCTTCGAGTTTTTTCTGATTCTTTTAGATCCGTTGTAGATCTGTGCTTACCCTAAGCTTTCAAACGTTTTCTCAAAGTTTCTTTCAAAACAATGCTTTCAAAACTTTTATCTTTCCGATCTAGGGTTTTGTTGAGTTATTTAGAAGTTTCTCTAATCTTTAGCATGTTCTACTTTGTTTCTTATGTTGGTTTTTCTACTGTGTTTCTTATGTTCTTCTGTGTTTCTTATACTCTGTTTCCTATGTTGATTCTTCTACCATGTTTCTTATGTTGCTTCTCTACTGTGTTTCTTAAGTTCTTCTATTGGAATACCCATACTAAGAGTCTTAGTTCCCTTTTTGGGATTTCTGAACTTATTTCATTAGTACTGCTGCCTGATTTACTCGTCCTTTCATCTCTATGCTCGATTGAGGGTAAAACACTAAAATTTAGGGATTCATTCGAGTTTTGAGACCATTTGCTGTGTGATTTGCTTGTTTTTCATCTCTGAACTTGTTCGATTTCAAAACCCTAAACTTCTTTGAACCTAGTCGAGTTTCTGAAGTTGTTTCATCTACTGCTTGATTGAGCTTCGAAATCTTTGTTTAGACCTTTGTTTCTTTATATGATTCTGGTTCCCTTCTAAGCTTTTCTAAGGTCTTTCTACTGGACCCTCTACATGTTATTTGATACTCTCTCTCTCTTGCTAAGTTACTATGTGACTACCATGCTCCTATAGTTCATTGATTTTGCAATTGCATGACACCTTTCTTTGTCCTAAATTCAGCCTCGCATGCCTAATAGTTATGTACTCTTTATATGTGTTGAACTTCCCTCTAAAATGACATTCAATTTTTTTAATGATTGCAGACTTCCTTTTGTGTAAGTCTGATTGATTTCTTTCCTTGTTTTGCTAATTTCCCTGTTACTTGGTTTGAGTCGAAAACTTTCCTTAGCCTTTCTGACTTGGTTTATTCATGAACCAATAATTTCAAATCTCTGACTCCTTGATTTACTTCTACTGATTGATTCTTATCTTATCTGTGTAACCGTGTATTTAAAAAAAAATTCCCTTGATTGAACTATTATGTATTTACTCTTAATTGCCTACTTTACATAAGATGCTTACTTGATCTCTTTCGTTAAATAATTTTTTGCTCATTACCGTTTAAGTTTGAACTCCTTAATTAAAGGAAGTCTTCTACTGATTGATCTCAATTGGTACATGATTATTTTCTTACCTTATTTTTTGCCCGTTTTCACACTATAAATATCTGCTCTTTCATTGACACAAAGACACGGACACTTATAGTCTTTCTGAACCTATACCCATACTCGAAAGTATTTTCTCTTGTTACTTGTACTGTGGCCTATTTTCTTTCAAGTCCCGCTGCCTGCTTTTATTCTATCTATTTCTTTGAAACTGGTATGTCCTATTTAAGGTTTTCAGCACCACAACAATGTGTTTATTTACTACCTTTGTATGCATGTCTGCCTACTACTTCTGTATAGTTCAACACTTACTCTAGCATGCTGAAATTTCTTTCTGCCTGTTCTATTATGAATCCCAAACCCCTACCCCTATGCGTTCATGCTATGGTTTGTTTGAGGCATGGCAATACTGTAAATTGTTGTCCATAACTCAAACTTGATCCCCCTAGGATCCTAGCCTCTAATAGTGTGTATTTCTGGCAGACTTATAGGTATGCCAGCATCCTCCATTGTTGGGTATGCCTAAAGCTTGCCCTTGCCTAAGCAATAGTCTCTTTACAATTTCTCTATTCCCCTGAACCTCTTTTGTGCACCTGTTTGTAGTTGTTTCTCTCTCCTTTATTCCCTAGAACTCTGCTCTTCACTTGTACTCTCTCTTAGACTTTAAGTTCTTCCCCTCCCCCTCCCTTGTGAGCCTCGCCTTGGGACCAATTGAGTTCCCTCTGAACGTGGACACTTGAGGGTTGGTACTTCCACACTGTACTTGCCCCTATCCTAATAATACAATTTGGGTGTAAGCATTGCCTAGAGTCCTATTGAGGCTCTTAGGGAACTTTGACACACTCAAATTGGAGAAAGGCTTTGGATCGATGGTCCTGAAGTTGGGTTTATCATGTAACTCATAGAGGAAGTTAGAATCAGGCTTCCTCTAGTTGTATTTTTTACTTTTTCTGATGTAGTTTCATTTATTCTGGTTCGTAATAAGTTGTAATAAACACTTCGGGCTGGCTAGTGAAAAAGGGTGGGTGACTATGCATGCAAAGGGTAGAAATCATGCCTATAGGACTGTGTTAATTCTGCATATTCAACTACATATAGAAACCGTGCCTATAGGGCTGTTCTAATTCTGCATATTCAACCACATATAGGTACTATATCTATAAGGCTTCTGCATATAGAAACCATGTCTATAGTTATTCTGAATTATGTATATAGAAATCATGTCTATAGGTCCATTCTAAATTCTGCATATTCAAACTCATATAGAAATTATGCATGTAGGATTATTCCATTCTGCATCTAGATACCATGTCTATAGGTTTAAAACCAGTCTTCTGCATTTAGATACTATGTCTGTAAGGCTTCTACATTTTACACACTGTCTACAAGGTTTTAAAATCAGCAACGTATAGAAAGCATGCCTATGATCTGATTCGCCTCACTCGGTGTTAGACATTAAAACTAGTAGTAATGAATACTGTCAGTTGCGAAATGTGTAACCAACTCGTCTAAATCCTGTCTCTCTTTTAATAATCTAATTCTATCGCTTAGAAGTTTAATAAGTATGCATGCAAACAGTTTGCTTCGAACCTTCTTGTTTCGTCTTCTGAATCCAGTAGATACCATGCCTATAGGATCTTTGTCCAACACTTAGGCAATCCTTAGAGCAATAATTGAAAACCAAATCAAGTTCTGTTAATTAATACAACCAGCAGGCAGGCCTGATTCAGACTTCTTATCTGAGTTATGCAATAAACTAAAACTGCCTCAACAACCTCATCTACCTCATCTTTAATGCTTTTAAATCAAACCTAAACAGTACGTGCAACACATGCTATTTTATGTGTTTTGTTTTAAGGAGGTATACATGATCCTCTGTTTGTTTATATGTTTCCCCAAACATTCATATGTGTTTTGTATGTCGCTTTAGAATTTTTACCTTTGAAACTCCAAATAAGCCCAGCATCCCTCCCTTTTAGGATTAGTAGTCCTAAGTACCTCCGGGACTGATAGGAATGGGACGGGCAATAGCATGCAATAAGTAATCGAGACCAATCCGCGCTTTAATACCTTAACAGGGTGGAAAGGGTAGATATTGATATGATGACCACGTAATAATGTCACGTGTAGCCCTTCATTGAGGAGTGATTACCTGACATTATGTCACAACCCAAACCGATGGGCAGCGACGGGTACCCGGTACCTTACTCAACCGAGTACCAATGTAATGTATCTTTCTTATTACATCATCATATACACATGACATACGGGCCTAATAGGCCAACATAATCATTTATAAACTCAAAACATAGGCCGACAAGGCTGTACAATCTTTCACGTACAAGACATATGTCTACAAGCCTCTAAGAATACATAAATATCATAAAGGTCGGGATAGAGTCCCGCTATACCAAACAAAACACGTCTAAATCATTCTAACCAAACGAGCAACTCCGAAGCAAATGGAGCGCACCAACATCTTCCGTTGAGCTGATAGCCTACTTGGAGGGCTCTCGACTTGTCTATCGGGACCTGCGGGCATGAAACGCAGTGTCCCTAGGCAAAAGGGACGTCAGTACGAATAATGTACAGAGTATGTAAAGCACATAAATAAATACATAAGAGACATGTAAGACATATAGAGTACATGACTCAACCTGTAAGTATGAATAACTTTGTAGATCATAAATTACTTTTAGCGTCATGCATGTGCGTGTAAATGTCATGTCGTGCATAGGTACATGTTTCATAACATCATCAGCCTCTGAGGGCATTCCATTATATCATACCGGCCACTGTGAGCAAAATCATCATCGTATACCAACTGATCAGGTGGTGGTGTGTATATAATGCCATAACCTTTCCCATATACATATATTTACATATATACGCATATATAACACCGTTTGAGTACATACATATATATGCGTATATAACGCCGTTTGAATCATATTTCAGCCATTATGGGCAACATCATCATCATATACCAGTTGATCAAGTGGTGATGAGTATATAATGTCGTAACCTTTTCCCATATCCCATATACATATATTTACATATATACGCGTATATAACGCCATCTGGTCATGGGTCAGTGCACATGAATGCAGTGCATAAAAAGTACGTCAATAAAATCATTCGGAATGTCATAAGACCATTTTGCCTCTAAGTAATATCATAAAGTAAACTCTTTTCAACTTTTATATTTTTCTGAGACCCATGAACAGATGATAAGACATTATAACACACGGAAATTCAAGAACACAAACATCTCTAATACTTCTATGAATAGAGTCATTCATGAAATTTGTGCATTTGCACATTCCGTTCGTATCGTATGGATCATGCCAAAAGAAAGAAGGGATAGCTTTAACATACCTAGAGTAGGAACAATTCCGTATAATTACCTTGTTGGAAACCTTCGTGGATTGAATTTAGAACCCAAAAAATAGGATTAAGCTTATGCTTTTAAAATTCTTGAACGAAAACCGCTCCTGTTTCTTTGAATATTTTTTAACGAAATTTTTTTAGCTTCTGGATTCTTGAAATACTGAACGAAAGAAGCAACTTTAATTTCAAGATTCAAACTTCTTTCAAATCAAGAAAGAATGTGTTTTCTTGCCCCCTTTTTTTTAGGAACTACGTTACTCATTTTTCAAATGAAAAATGGAGACTTTTGACCGATGATTTCTAATTTGAACGTAAGGGACAATCTGATCTCTTGTCCAAAATGGACATGGAAACAAAGGCATTTTACCAAGTGTTGCTTTGTTAATCTTTCATTTAATCCTTGGCAGCCACCTACTCATAATCAATATGAGTCATTTCCTCAAGTAGTGGCCTTTTGCCACGTCTTGTTGGGGGTGGGAGTTAATTTATTAATTATTTATCCATTTATTAGTTAATTGGGTAATGTTTTGTTACCCGATAATTAATCAATTACCCGCATAATTTAAAGATTATCACAAATTACTTAAAATTCTATTTATTTTTAAAATATTTCATATATACTTTATATATTATACTACCGTGGTCATATGGCACCTTGCATGGTACTAGTTCATAATTATCGGGTATTATCGCTTGACCCGTATTTTATTCCAAATTATCCACTTTCAACGAAACTCACTTTCTTTAATCCGTGTACCCTTTTATCCTTCATAACACTTATTTATCGCTTGTATAAATAGTGTAATCCTTATAATCTCCAAATAATCTTTTACTTGGACTGATGTCAATTACCTTACGACAAATCCAATGTACAATACTACAGGGTGCAACATCATCGTAACTTAATACTACAAAGCATAAATCCACTGTAATGTAATACTGCTGGGTGCAACACTATCGTAACTTAATATTGCAAAGCATAATATCGACGTAATATTGCAGGGCATAACATTATTCCCCCCTTTGGAACATTCGTCCTCGAATGTTTGTTGATGCTCTTATCATTTTCGTAACTTATAGCTTTTGTGAATACCTTAATACTCTTTTTGCCATTTAAGCAGTTGCTCTGTGAATAAATCCAAAGTCTAGGGTATTCTCCCCTTTTGTCTTTTTGCTCATATCATGACCTGTGGTCGAAATCTTCCTAATCTTGCAACTGTTGTTACCTCCTGTCATGCAACCTGTATGACCCTGGCTTTGTAGTGCACTTATGCGATTCATCTTTCCTTTTTCCTTTTATCTTTTAGTCAATATCTAGGCCTTACTTTGTATATACAAGGTCTAATAGGATGCCTCTCTAGGCCTCTGTAGGTGTATTGAAGTCCTTTGCTTAATACTTTGTAGAACTTCCGAATATGGCCATATCTCATTTCATAGATCCGGTTGCCTATTCATATGACTTTACTGCATTTATATGGGTTATACTATACCATAATTTTTGCTTCAATCTACCTTTACTGAGGTATGCTTACCAAGCTCCCAGTTACTTTTGTGGCATATCCTTTAGGTATAAATCTTAGTCCTTCAATGCTCCTTCATTACCATTCGTCTTAAGAATGGCGGCCTAATCTCATCCCACACTTTGTGACTTTTGTCCATCCATTGTTGATTTACCTCAATATTAATCTACAATATACCACTGATAATTTGAATCTTCTTACGTCATACCTTTCCACTAGGGCTTACATTCCATCGAGAAATATTTGAAGTGATTTTCCTGATCCACTTAGGGGTGATACTATACTTCAATGACTGTATTTTATAGCATCCCAATGTGATTCAATTATGTGGGTATTTTAATCTCGTACAATCCATGAAAGCCTCTTCAAATCATTACTCACTCAAAGACCTAAACGTCATCCTTTATCCATCACAATTACACCTTTATTGTACTATCAGGGCAGCATTCCATCTTTTCTAAATGCTACTAGTCTTAGACTCCTTTGAGTTCATTCAGGCTATACTGATCTTTCTATAACTTTAGAAAAACCATCAGCTCCTCTTGTTTTCATGGGCTTAATCCCAAGGACTTATCCATTCTCGTCACCTTCTCACTCGCATTTTCTTATCCTTACTCCTGTCTTCCTAAAACCTTGTCGCTCTACCATACGTTATCTTGCACGATCTGATGACTCGTCTGTAACCTCTTGTTTAGCTACAACTGGGATCTTCCTGGCCAATTACTAACTACTCGTTGTCCCATTCTCATATCAATATTCCTCGTAATCTTTCTTGGGTTATTTCCTTTGTCTTAACTTACGTCTCGCACTAGCTCCTTATTTATTAATAACAGCTCGGGAAGGAACCTTTACTCTCTTCTTGACGTCGTGCTTGCACAATATTCTTAAATCATAGCGTATCTGTAAGATTTGGATAAGTGTCATCTCATTCCTCTATCATTTATCGCATTCTTCCTTTACCACTACATAGTCACTAGAACCACTTAATTCTGACTTAATGCCACATTACTCCATATTCCCCCCTTTAGGGGTGTACTAAAAGCTGAAGCCACGAGGATCTACCTATAGATGTTTTACCTCTTCATTTTTGGCGTCGTTTCTCAACATCAATGATCCTTACTCGCCTTGCTGTAATCCTTTTGTACCAAGGATGACAAATTCTCTTACTCGCGAGGGTGACACTTAGTGTAACTGGCACATGCAGTCTCTTAAGCTTAACTTTGCTCACATTGCTTGCTCTAGGAAAGCATCTCCCTGAATGACCATTCTCTGAATTCATCATGAATCTTCTTCTGTAGTCCATTCTATTACCGCCGGAACAGAATCTGAAATTACCATGATGCCGAGTACTTTCCAATCATTTAGTACCCTAATTCAAATTTAATTTATCTTGTTTACCAGTCCATACTGATCTATGTTACTCTGAGGATTAACTCTCCCCTATGGTAGTCGCGTTGGAGTTGCGAACTTATTTCTCGAAATGAGGATATAACCTTATGGACTATACTCTTTTGTTATCTTAAGGCCCATCACCTTTCGCCTCTTCCTTCATTTGACTATAGGTTCTGTAACACTCTACCATTTTCATCCACTTATCACACCTTATTCATAATGCTTCCTTAAATCTCTTCTTATCTCTCGCTAATTATCTATGTCTACTGCTTTATTCTAAAAACATGAACAAAACATTCTTTTGCCTTTGGCTCCCCTTGCTCCATCCCTTGGCTCTTTCAATTGCCTAACATTCTTTCTTTATTGGGGCGGGAGCCATACTAAGGTAATATTTATTCCTACAAGGCTTATAATTTGAACGTAAGGGACAATATGATCTCTTGTCCAAAATGGACATGGAAACAAAGACATTTTACCAAGTGTTGCTTTGTTAATCTTTCATTTAATCCTTGGCAGCCACCTACTCATAATCAATATGAGTCATTTCCTCAAGTAGTGGCCTTCTGCCATGTTTTGTTGGGGGTGGGGGTTAATTTATTAATTATTTATCCATTTATTAATTAATTGGGTAATGTTTTGTTACCCGGTAATTAATCAATTACCTGCATAATTTAAAGATTATCACAAATTACTTAAAATTCTATTTATTTTTAAAATATTTCATATATACTTTATTATTATACTACCGTGGTCATATGGCACCTTGCATGGTACTAGTTCATAATTATCGGGTATTATCACTCGACCCGTATTTTATTCCAAATTGTCCACTTTCAACAAAACTCACTTTCTTTAATCCGTGTACCCCTTTATCCTTCATAACAGTTATTTATCACTTGTATAAATAGTGTAATCCTTATAATCTCCAAATTATCTTTTACTTGGACTGATTTCCATTACCTTACGACAAATCCAATGTACAATACTACAGGGTGCAACATCATCGTAACTTAATACTAGAAAGCATAAATCCAATGTAATGTAATACTGCTGGGTGCAACATTATCGTAAGTTAATACTGCAAAGCGTAATATCGACGTAATATTGCGGGGCATAACACATTGTGTGGGGTGATCCATATTTTTCATAAATCTAGGACCCCTTTTTCTTTATTCTTTAGCATTTTTACTCCTTATTTTTAAAAAAATCAACTTTTCTAATTGTTCTTTCAAAACTAGTTTACTTTCAAATCCATTCTGTGTTGAAATCCCCCCTTATTTGAGCCTTATTTGATTATATGTTAATTGCACCCAAATTCACAATAATTGTCTGGCCGGGAACCACACTAGTGGATTCTGAGGGGTGCCTAACACCTTCCCCTTGGAATAATTTCAAGTCCTTACCCTATATTTGGTTGTTCAAAATCAAACTCTTTTGGTATCCTAATGCACCCTAATCATTAAGTGGCGACTCTTCAAATTCAAACCCAGTTCCCAAAAGGAACGAGTTGTCCTTCCAAATGTCATAAACCCGATTTCACTCTAGAAAAAGGGGGTGCAACAGCATGGCGACTCTGCTGGGAATTTTTAGGCTTTTACCATTTCAGACTATTATTGTGAATTTATACTTCTTTATGTGTAATTACTTGTTTAATTCCTTTAAAGCATTCAATTCCCTTTTCAACTGCAAAGACTGACTTGTCTTTTGTTTCTTTCCTTTATTACTGCTTTAAATTATGAAACTATTGTATTTACTACTTTCTTAACATGCAAATACGTGACAACATGTTTTTAATTATTGCATAATTATGCTCAGATCTGGAGTACAGTCTGCTGGAATTGGAAGGGAAAGTGAGGAAGAGAGTCACCGACTGCCAGAACGCTGAAGGAAACGAAGGAGAACACATGGCAAAGGCATTTCTACTGGTGAACCTACGCGAGCTGGAGGATTTGATTAACAAGAGCATTCAACCTGAGAAAGGTCCTTCTGGGACCAAATAGATAGGAATTTGTTTTTTCGCTTTATGAATGTAATAAGGCTAATGTCCATTAGTGACTTTATTTCCTGTTATTTAGTGTCGATTTGGGATTCATTTATTTTTAATCAATGAAATGAGGCATTTAGTATTCTAAGTTCTCCAAATCAACTTGTCGCTAGGCCTACCTCGGGCACAAAGAGGTTCCCAAATAGGACACGATTTACATTCTTGCACTATGTGTTTAAATATCGCAACATTTTCTTATAATCCTCACTAACTTGTTGCCTTTTTGTTTTTACTTTTTGTTTATTTATTCCCCTCCCCAAAGGTTAGTTCGTGCATTCTGGCAACATCATCTTGTTCCACGAGATCCAGGGGCGCTCCACCCACTTCTCCTTTTAGTCCTGTCAAAAACAAGAACAAAGGGAAGATGGAAGATTTGAACAACGCCAGAAAGGAGAACTCAACTGAACGGGTAGAGGTCACTCATGGTCATAGTACTTTGGTTCCTAAAGAAAATGCATCACATCTCGAACAAAAACTGCTGAAATTCCAAGAAGAACTTGGTCAGGTTCAGAACCTGGAAAACCTATCATTTTCCCTCACCACTCCCGTTGTCAAGTTCCCAAATGCTCAGAACCCCACACCTCCACAAAATATCCCAAAGTCACAGAACCATCCCGCTCCTCACCACCACTGCAACACCTGCCATACTTCCAACAATACCCCACTACTCATCCCAGAACCCCAAAACTCCACAAATGACCACTTCTACACACACCATAACACCCCTATCTACGTGGAGACTATGCCACACTCCACCTAACCCATCTCAAGCACACCCGAGTCTGATGACAAGGATTTGCTCATCAGGAACCTGGCTGAAGAACTCAAAAAATTAACTAGTCGAATTCAAGGCTTTGAAGGAAGGGAATTGAAGGGCTGAACTATGAAGATCTTTGCATACATCTCGTTGCCGAACTACCCGAGGGGTAAAAACCTCCAAAGTTCGAAATATTTGATGATACAGGTGATCCGAGGGTCTATTTAAGAACATACTGCGACCAACTGGTTGGAGTAGGGAAAGACGAGAGAATCCACATGAAGTTTTTCATGAGGAGTCTGAAAGGAGGTGCTCTATCCTGGTACATTAGCCAAGATCCGAAGAAACGGTCAAACTAGGTAGGTATAGCATCCGATTTTATGGACAAGTTCAGGTTCAACACAGAAAATGTGTCGGATGTGTTCTACATTTAGAATCTAAAGAAGAAACTCACAGAAACATTCTACGAGTATGCTACTTGCTAGAGGTCCGAAGCTGCTAAGTTCAAACCTGCCTTAGAGGAAGAACAGATGAACAAATTCTTCGTCCGGGCTCAGGACCCACAGTATTACGAGCGGATAATGTTGATTGAAAGCCATAAATTTTCTGACATCATCAAGTTGGGTGAGAGGATCGAAGAGGGCATCAAAAGCGGTATGGTCACGAACTTTGAGGCCTTGCAAGCTGCAAACAAGGCCTTACAGTCTGGTGGTGCGTCCAAGAAAGGGGACGTAAAGGCCGTAATGGTTGCACAGAGAACCAAATCTCCCATCAAATACCAAACCTACCCAATGACTCCACTCACATATTAGCCTACTCCAAACTACTAAGAACCCTCATCCTCTTACCAAACTCCACCACCCATTCATCAGTCATCTCCACCTCCTACATATCAGCCTACTTCACCCAGATATTCCCAACCCACACATGTTTATCAAGCCTACAATACTCAACCATCCCACTATTAACCACCCCCTATACGCCAAAACTTCCCTAGACCTCGACCAAATTTTGACCGCAGACTATACAGCCATTGCCGAACCCATTGACCAGTTATACGAAAGACTCAAAGTCGCTGGTTATATCACCCTTATCCCTTCCATAACCCCTTAGAACCCTTCTCAATGGGTCAATCCAATCAAATCTTGTGCATACCATTCCGGCATGAAGGGACACACCATCGACGAATGTCGTTCTCTGAAAGACAAAATCCAGGCTCTGATTGACAACAAAATTATTATGGCAAAGGAACCTACTCCAAATGTCAGCAATAACCCTCTTCCAGACCATAAGGCTGGAGGCATTCACATGATCAAAATAGAGGATGATTGGGATCCCGAGGGGTCGATTGGGTTGATCACAGAAGGTGATGATCAAAAGAAACCAATAGTTACTCTTAATCCAATCATAGTCCAGATTTAGCCATCTAGAGACGCTGAGGTAAACATGTCTGTGCCACTTGAGTTCGAAGCAACTGCAAAGACACCAACACCAATTGAGATCGAATTCGTGACTCCAGCAAATGCACCTCCACCATTTAAAGTCGCAGTTTTACCTCCCAAAGCACATGTTCCGTTCGGAGTGAAGATGTCCACACCGATCCCAGTGGCGATGTCTACCATGACGCCATTCCATACCAAGGCTATACCATGGCAATATACAGCCGAGGCAAGAAGAAAATGCAAGGGTAGGACCGAGGAAACTGTTGCCGCACAGGGTATGACAAGAACTGGTAGAGTCTATACCCCGGAACATCTAGCTGAGTCAAGCAAGCAGGCCTCCAATCGGTCACCCACCATTGAGACAGGTCCAGATGATCTCTAGAGAAAGATACAGGCCAAGGAATACTCGGTCACCGACCAGTTGAACAAAACACCGGCACAGATCTCCATACTTGCTTTGCTACAAAATTCTAAGGCATACAAGAATGCTCTATTGAAGGTGCAGAGCGAAGCATACATGCCAAGCAACATTACTGGTGGGAAAATGTCCAACATGGTCGGACAGGTATTGGAAAGTCACAAAATTACTTTTCATGAGGATGAGCTATCGTCGGAAGGGTTAGGTCACAACAAAGTGTTGCACATCACTGTGCAATGCGAAGACTACTTTATCACCAAGATCCTGATTGATGGGGGTTCCAGCCTCAACATTTGTCCACTGGTAACACTCAAGAAGTTGGGCAAAGGATTGCATGAGATAAAGGACGAAGCTATCAACGTGAAAGGCTTCGACGGCTCCTAAAGATCCACCCTTGGGGAGATTAGTCTGTGTTTGCAAATGGGGCCAACTTGGTTCGATGTTGAATTCCAAGTGATAGACGTACCAGCATCTTACAATCTGCTACTGGGACGACCATGGATTCATGCCACTGGGGTTGTGCCATCGACACTACATCAGGCGGTGAAGTTTGAATGGAACCATCAAGAGGTAACCATTCACGGTGACGGAAGCAATCTTATATATAGTCGCCAGACCATTCCATCAATCGAAGGAAGAAGAAAGCTAGAAGGAGAAACTTACCATTACATCAAAAGGGTGAATGTTGTTGACAAAGACAAATGGTGGGATAACAAGATCGAGAGTGTACTGAATTGGTGTGGGTACAAACCTGGCAAAGGGCTCGGTAAAAACCTCCAAGGAATTGCTAAGCCCATAAAACTCAAGAAAAATGGCACCACCTTCGGTCTGGGATATGAGTATACCTGGGAGGAATTCAACAGCTGGTCGCCACCATGGCGCGGTCCTTATTATCCGCTGGAGCAGCCGATACCGCATTTGGAGCAGACTTTCCAACCGGCCAATGTTATCTACGGATCACAAGAAGAGGAAGTATTGGCAGCTATAAGGAACTTGTTCTTAGGTACAATGACATGGATTGTTATGTTGTTCTCAAGGAGGAGAGGGAGGAAGGCCCTTCCATACAGGCCGTCAACAGAGGGGCCCGCCTCAATAACTGGACCATCCAGACAACCAGAGCCCGACGAGCCTCGTGGTAGGAAGGCTAAAACAAGCACTATTTTAATTTACTGAAAGATTTTATTTTTCCCATGTTTTAAGTTCCTACAATAAGATCTCCAATGTTTAAAACAATTATGCAATTTATCAAAGCGTTTTGATTTTTCTTATGAATCAACACTTATTACTATTGTTTTTTCTCATTACTTTACTTATACAACATTATTATTACTTATCTTGATGAACCGATGACTGTGACATGCAACGAGACAACACAACAAACGGACATAGATTCAGAGGAAGAGGATATACCAGAAGAGATTGTTAAAGAAATCAAAAAATTTGAGAACAAACCTAAGTCCAACTTGGACGAGACTGAGTTCGTTAACCTAGGAGATGAAGAGAATGTCAAAGAAACACAAATCAACATCCATTTGTCACCGTCAGAAAAGGAAGAGTACACAGAATTTATAAGGGAATATGAGGACATATTCGCCTGGTCATATGACAACATGACTGGTCTGAGTACATCTATTGCAGCTCACAAACTGCCAAGTGATCTAACATGTCCACCAGTAAAGCAAAAGCTCAGAAAGTTCAAGCCTAATATGAGTCTAAAAATCAAGGAAGAAGTCACTAAGCAGGTCAAAGCTAAAGTTCTCAGGGTAGTATAATATCCAACATGGTTAGCCAATATCGTGCTAGTATCAAAGAAGGATGGAAAGGTCAAAGTCTGTGTCGACTACCGGGATCTCAATCGGTCCAGTCCAAAAGATAACTTCCCTTTGCCGAATATACACATCTTGATCGACAATTGCGCCAAGCATGAGCTGCAGTCATTTGTAGATTATTTTGCTGGGTATCATTAGATCTGGATGGATGAAGAAGATGCTAAGAAAACGGCTTTCATTACACTATGGGGGATGTACTGTTACAAGATGATGCCGTTTGGATTAAAGAATGTTGGGGCCACCTACATGAGGGCCATGACTACCATTTTCCATGATATGATACACAAGGAGATAGAGGTATACGTAGACAATGTTATCATCAAGTCCAAAAAAGCCACTAATCACATGGAAGATTTGAGAAAGTTCTTCAAAAGATTGAGAAGGTACAACCTGAAACTGAATCCCGCAAAGTGTGCATTCGGGGTTCCTGCTAAGAAATTACTTGGTTTCATTGTGAGTCGCTGAGGAATAGAAATGGATCCATCAAAGGTCAAAGCTATTCAAGAATTGCCACCGCCAAAGAACAAGAAGGATGTGATGAGTTTCTTGGGGAGATTTAACTACATCAGCTGGTTCATAGCACAATCTATGGTTATCTGTGAGCAAATCTTTAAGATGTTGAAGAAGGAGGCCGCTACCAAATGGACTGATGACTGCCAAAAAGCTTTCAACAGAATCAAGGAGTACCTGCCAACACCACCTATTTTGGTCCCGCCAGAGCCAGGTATACCTCTATTACTCTACCTTGCAGTATTGGATGGAGCTTTCGGTTGCGTTCTGGGGCAGCATGATGAAACAGGGAGGAAGGAGCAGGCTATCTATTACCTCAGTAAGAAGTTCACCCCGTATGAGGCCCGGGATTCTCTGTTAAAGCGCACTTGCTATGCTTTGACTTGGGTAGCTCAGAAGCTGAGGCACTACTTCTGTGCCTATACTACATATCTCATATCAAGGATGGATCCTGTAAAGTACATCTTCCAAAAGCCTATGCCCACTGGCAAACTAGACAAGTGGCAAATCTTGTTGAGCGAATTTGACATTATTTGCGTCACTCATAAGGCAATCAAGGGACAGGCACTAGCAGATCACCTTGCTGAAAACCTCGTGGACGGAGAATACGAACCCCTAAAAATGTATTTTCCCTATGAGGAGGTATCATTCATAGGAGAAGATATTGCAGAATCCTATGACGGTTGGAGAATGTTTTTCGATGGAGCAGCAAATTTCAAAGGAGTTGGCATAAGAGAAGTCCTGGTATCAAAAACTGATCAGCATTATCCGATGTCTGCCAAACTCAGCTTCCCGTGTACCAACAATGTGGCCAAGTACGAAGCCTGCATCTTAGGGCTCAAGATGGCTATTGACATGAACATTAAAGAGTTGCTAGTGATTGGAGATTCAGACTTGCTTATACATCAGGTCCGAGAAGAATGGGGAACCAAGAACTCCAAGATACTTCCGCATCTGCATTATGTACAGGAATTGAGAAAGAGGTTCGTAAAGTCAGAATTCCAACATGTTCCCAGGGTCCATAATGAGTTTGCCAATGCATTGGCTACCCTATCATCCATGATACAGCATCCAGACAATAACTTCATTGATCCTATTCCAGTAAAGATCCATGATCAGCCTGCTTATTATGCTCATGTTGAAGAAGAGGCAGACAGAAAACCTTGGTTTCATGATATCAAGGAATACTTGGCGAAAGGAGAATACCCAGAACATGAAAATCCTACTCAGAAACGTACACTTCAGAGGTTGTCCAACAATTTCTTTCACAGCAGAGGAATCTTGTATAGGAGGACTCTTGATTTGGGACTACTAAGGTGTGTCGACGCGAAAGAAGCATCCAGGCTCTTAGATGAGATTCATGCAGGGACCTGCAGTCCACATATGAACGGTTTTGTCTTAGCAAAAAAGATACTCCGCACTGGTTACTTTTGGATGACTATGGAAACAGACTGCATCCAGTATGTCCGGAAATGCTACTGTTGTCAGATACATGCAGACATGATAAAGGTACCTCCTTACAAGCTTAATGCAACAAGCTCACCATGACCGTTCACCGCCTGGGGAATGGATGTTATTGGACCAATCGAACCTGCCACATCAAACGGGCACAGGTTTATCTTGGTAGCAATTGACTATTTTACCAAATGGGTTGAATTAGCATCTTACAGAGTAGTAACTAAGAAGGTCGTGGTAGACTTTGTCCGCGACCCCATTGTTAGTCGATTCAGGATTCCAGAGTCAATCATTACCGACAAAGGCTCCAACCTCAATAGTGACTTGATGAAAGCCATGTGTGACACTTTTAGAATTTGACACAAGAATTCTACAGCCTATAGACCCCAGATAAATGGAGCAGTAGAAGCTGCCAATAAGAATATCAAGAAGATATTGAGGAAAATGAAAGAGAAGCATAAACAGTGGCACCAAAAGTTATCATTTACTCTTTTTGGGTAACGCACCACAGTCCGCACATCAACTAGGCCAACCCCCTATATGCTGGTTTATGGTATAAAGCAGTCATTCCCGCCGAGGTAGAAATTCCCTCCCTAAGGATCATACAGGAAGTTGAGCTCGACGACGTAGAGTGGGTGAAAAATCGTTATGAGTAGCTAGCCCTCATAGACAAAAAGAGAATGAATGCAGTTTTCCATGGTCAACTTTATCAGAATAGAATGTCTAGAGCCTTCAACAAAAGAGTCAAGCCGAGACAGTTCACACCGGGGCAGCTGGTGTTAAAGAAAAAATTTTCACATCAAGATGAAGCCAAGGGGAAATTCTTTCCCAACTGGCAGGGTCCGTACATGGTTCACCGGGTTCTAATGGGAGGAGCCCTCATACTTGCAGAAATGGACGGTGAATTCTGGCCGAAGCCGATCAATTCAGATGCAGTCAAGCATTACTATGTGTAATCTTTATGCTTCCCTCATATGATGTAAATTTAACTACGCCTGACCTAATTCCCGTTTAAGAGGGGATATGTAGGCAGCCCTATGGGTTCGGTCACAATTCAATAAAATTTTCATTTCCCTCTGCGATTGGAAACTAGGGCAGAATTTTGAGGAGGACCCTCAAAATTCCAAAGTCGATTTCAGCCAATTATCGCTAGCAGCAGTCAGAAGCAGCAACCCAGTAAACTGGGGTAGAATTTTGAGAAGGACCCTCAAAATTCCGTAACAAAAAGGGTTGCAATGTCTTGAACCACGTCGCAGTCGTCGGTTCATCTAAAAAAAAAATTATATACTTATGTCATATTTTTACTAAACCATGCATGTTTATTACTAAAATTGATTTGTTTAGCAATGCTACACCGATAATACATACAATATCACCAGATCAAAGCCAAGCAGGTCAAGAAGAGTCAGCGGGAATACGAACTAACCTCCTCCCTTTTACAAAACTCATAATTTTTCTTTGGATGCAGGCACTTGAGTTGCAAAATCATCAAATGTACTATACACTCACGAGACTCACATTGCTCAGAAATACAACTCTCAGAACCGTTACACTTACTCACAGCTGCTATCCGCACGTAGTGTCCCCAGCGGACACAGTATCCCTAGCAGTCGCAATATCGCAATTCGCTATCAGCTAAGAAAATTCTATTATCATTTTGCCATTTTACTTCTCGCATAAGGCTACCATTCTTCCTTCCGAGACTAAGCTATGTCTCCATCTGCATTTTTCTACATTGCACAAGGCTACTATTCTACCTTCTGAGGTTAAACTATACCTCCATCTGCATTGCATAAGGCTACTATTTTGCCTTTCGAGGTTAAACTCTACCTCCATCTGCATTTTTTTGCATTGCATAAGGCTACTATTCTACCTTCCGAGGTTAAGCTCTACCTCCACTTGAATGGCTGAAAGATCGCCACCTCATTTACACTTGCATGGTTGAAAGATCACCACCTTATTTACACTTGCATGGCTGAAAGATTGCCGCTTTATTAACACTGGCATGGCTGAAAGATCACCGCTTTATTGACACTAGCATGGCTGAAATATCGCCGCTTTATTGACACTGGCATGGCTGAAAGATTGCCGCTTTATTTCCACTTGCATGGCTGAAAGATCGTCGCTTTATTTCCACTTGCATGGCTAAAAGATCACCGCTTTATTTCCACTTGCATGGATGAAAGATCGTCGTTTTATTTCCACTTGCATGGCTGAAAGATCACCGCTTTATTGACACTTGCATGGTTGAAAGATCGCTGTTTTATTGACACTTGCATGAATGGAAGACCGCCGCTTTATTTACATTTGCATGGCTGAAAGATCGCCGCTTTATTTCCACTTGCATGGCTGGAAGACCGCCGCTTTATTTACATTTGCATGGCTGAAAGATTTCCACCTTATTTACATTAGCACGACTGAAAGATCGCTACCACCTGCATTTGTATAGGCTCAAAGATCGCCAAACCCTGCATCTCATGGGCTGAAAGATCGCCAAATTCTCCAAAGGCGTCTTTGTTCGGAGGCACCATTTTCATTGCCCGAGAACGCCATGTCATGGCCTGAGGACCCCTTTTATCTTTTGCATATCATTATTCAAAGGCATCATAGTTCGGAGGCATCACTCTCATAGCCTGAGAGCATCATTTCATGGCTTGCAAATCCTTTGTTATGCGCTTTATGGCCCAGGATGCCATGGTCTAAGGACGTCATCCTAACCGTCCAAAGACGGCATTCATGGTCTGACGGGAACTTGCATTATGTTTAATTTTTACGTACAATATATGCTTGTATTGCTTATTTGTAGGTAGACCAGAGAGCAATGGCCATCTCAACATGAGCGATCCCGCTCCAGTTCCCGCAGCCCTATCAGATTTTAACCATCCATCCCAACCTAAAAATTGCGTCCGTTCTTGAGAAATCTCTATTGGCATATTCCGCTGATGGATCCTGAATTACATACAGCCTGATTCCTATAGAACCAGGGATATGTAGGCAGCTTAGAAGCCAGAGTACGGCCTAAGTCTCCTCGAACCATTTCGTTCGGTCAAAATTGGCCATCATATCTTTACCCGACAACTCTTTCATCCTTCCCGAGTAAAGAGGGGCAGCTGTTGATACCTAATTTTTCTCTGTATATTTTTCATATGCAAAATACTTTCAAAATATCATGTATATTCATATTTAAGTAAGTCCCAAGGTTTTAATATTTTTCTCTTAATTTTTAAGGATTTTTATATCAATTTATTGCCCTATTTTAGCAAGAAAAATCCAATAATTATTCCCAAATTTATCATTTTGGTGATTCATTTATTGGATTCTCATATTTATACTAAAATATAGCTAACATAATTTTTTGCATATTTTTACAAATTTATTTGGCATTTTTAAAGCTAAATTGCATATAATTGCAATATTTGCCTCTTTTAAGATTTAATTATATTTATATTTATAAAATTAACTTCAGTATTTTTAATTTGATAATTATGTATTATTAATCATATTAGTGCTTTTAATTTATTTCTGGAAATTATTTTGCTATTTTTTATAAAATAAATAAGGGAAAATGGCTATTTAAATGATAACCCATTTGTATTTCAATTTTAACCAGATTTGAACCCCTAATTAACCCAATCTCAAACCCAATTACCCATCCCAAATCCTAAATCTACCTGACCCACAACCCGTTTGAATAACCCGCCCGGATCCCCATTCAATTCAAGCCGTTGATCAAAATGGTCAACGGTTACCATTTAACCTTTCCTAAATTAATCCCGACCTACCCCCCAAACCCTAGTCATTTGCACCTGTAGCCACCTTCAAACTCCCTCCTCTCTTAGTTCTCTCTCAACTCCCCTCTCAAACCATAGCCGCCTCCCTACGCTTCCACCCTAAAACTACCGGAATCCATGGCTTCCAAGGCCATTGAAGCCCTATACCGGCCTCCTATAACTCCCACACGCCTGGTCACTATAATTTCAAGGCCTGACCATGAAGAATCTTGGTCCAGACCTCGGATGTTTTCAGTGTTATGGCTATCTCCGGCCATTTTCGACCTTGTTCCGGCCAGTTATGGTTATTCGAGCTTGATCTCGACCTCTCATGCTTAGATCGATGATTTCCAAGACTTTCTCACCCTCTGGGTTTCTTCTGAAACCCTAACCTTCAAGGTTTTTCTGATTCTTTTGGATCCGTTGTAGATCTGTGCTTACCCTAAGCTTTCAAGCGTTTTCTCAAAGTTTCTTTCAAAACTCTGCTTTCAAAACTTTTATCTTTTCCAATCTAGGGTTTTTTTGAGTTATTTAGAAGTTTCTCTGATCTTTAGCATGTTCCACTGTGTTTCTTATGTTGGTTTTTCTACTGTGTTTCTTATGTTCTTTTGTGTTTCTTATACTGTGTTTCCTATGTTGATTCTTCTACCATGTTTCTTATGTTGCTTATCTACTGTGTTTCTTATGTTCTTCTACTGGAATACACATACTAAGAGTCTTAGTTCCCTTTTTGGGATTTCTGAACTTATTTCATTAGTATTGCTGTCTGATTTACTCGTCCTTTCATCTCTACGCTCGATTGATGGTAAAACCCCAAAATTTAGGGATTCATTTGAGTTTTGAGACCATTTGCTGTGTGATTTGCTTGTTCTTCATCTCTGAACTTGTTCAATTTCAAAACCCTAAACTTCATTGGACCTAGTCGAGTTTCTGAAGTTGTTTCATCTACTGCTCGATTGAGCTTCGAAATCTTTGTTTCGACCTTTGTTTCTTTATATGATTCTGGTTCCCTGTTAAACTCTTCTAAGGTCTTTCAATTAGACCCTCTGCATGTTATTTGATACTCTCTCTCTTGCTGAGTTACTATGTGACTACCATAATCCTATAGTTCACTGATTTTGCAATTGCATGACACCTTTCTTTGTCCTAAATTCAGCCTCGCATGCCTAATAGTTGTGTACTCTTTATATGTGCTGAACTTCCCTCTAAAATGACTTTCAATTTTTTGATTGATTTCAGACTTCCGTTTGTGTAAGTCTGATTGATTTCTTTCCTTGTTTTGCTAATTTCCCTGTTACTTGGTTTGAGTCGAAAACTTTCCTTAGCCTTTCTGACTTGGTTTATTCATGAACCAGTAATTTCAAATCTCTGACTCCTTGATTTACTCTACTGATTGATTCTTACCTTATCTGTGTAACCGTGTATTTCAAAATTTCTTCCCATAATTGAACTCTTATGTATTTACCCTTAATTGCCTACTTTACACAAGATACTTACTTTATCTCTTTACTTAAATAATTTTTTGCTCATTACCGTTTACGTTTGAACTCCTTAATTAAAGGAAGTCTTCTACTGATTGATCTTAATTGGCACATGATTATTTTCTTACCTTATTTTCTACCTGTTTTCACACTATAAATATCTACTCTTTTATTGACACAAAGACACAGACACTCATAGTCTTTCTGAACCTATACCCATACTCAAAAGTATTTTCTCTTGTTACTTGTACTGTGGCATGTTTTATTTCAAGTCATGTTGCCTGCTTTTATTCTATCTGCTTCTTTGAAACTGGTATGTCCTATTTAAGGTTTTCAGCACCACAATAATATGTGTATTTACTACCTTTGTATGAATGTCTGTCTACTGCTTCTGTATAGTTCAACACTTACTCTAGCATGCTGAAATTTCTTTCTGCCTGTTCTATTATGAATCCCAAACCCCTACCCCTATGTGTTCATGTTATGGTTTGTTTGAGGCATGGCAATACTGTAAATTATTGTCCATAACTCAAACTTGATCCCCCCGGGATCCTAGCCTCTAATAGTGTGTGTTTCTGGCAGGCTTACAAGTATGCCAGCATCCTTCATTGCTGGGTATGCCTAGAGCTTGCCCTTGCCTAAGGAATAGGCTCTTTACAATTTCTCTATTCACGTGAACCCTTTTTGTGCACCTGTTTTTAGTTGTGTCTCTCTCCTTTATTCCCCAGAACTCTGATCTTCACTTGCACTCTCTCTTAGACTTTAAGTTCGGCCCCACTCTTGTGAGCCTCGCCTTGGGACCCATTGAGTTCCCTCTAAACTTGGACACTTGAGGTTTGTTACTTCCACACTGCACTTGCCCCTATCCTGATAATGCAATTTGGGTGTATGCATTGCCCGGAGTCCCATTGAGGCTCTTAGGGAACTTTGACACACTCAAATTGGAGAAAGGCTTTGGATCGATGGTCCTGAAGTTGGGTTTATCATGTAACTCAGAGAGGCAATCAGAATCAGGCTTCCTCTAGTTGTATGTTTTACTTTTTCTAATGTAGTTTCATTTATTCTAGTTCGTAATAAGTTGTAATAAACACTTGGGGTTGGTTAGTGAAAAGGGTGGGTGACTATGCATACAAAGCGTAGAAATCATGCCTATAGGACTTTTCTAGTTTTGCATATTCAACTACAAATAGAAACTATGCCTATAGGGCTGTTCTAATTCTGCATATTCAACCACATATAGATACTATGTCTATAAGGCTTCTGCATATAGAAACCATGTCTATAGTTATTCTGAATTATGCATATAGAAATCATGTCTATAGGTCCATTCTGAATTCTACATATTCAAACTCATATAGAAATTATGCCTATAGGATTATTCTAGTCTACATCTAGATATCATGTATATAGGTTTAAAACCAGTCTTCTGCATTTAGATACTATGTCTGTAAGGCTTCTACATTTTTACACACCGTCTACAAGGTTTTAAAATCAGCAACGTACAGAAAGCATGCCTATGATCTAATTCGCCTCACTGGGTGTTAGACATTAAAACCAGTAGTAATGAATACTATTAGTTGTGGAATCTGTAACCGACTCGTCTAAATCCTGTCTCTCTTTTAATAATCTAATTCTATCGCTTAGAAATTTAATAAGTATGCGTGCAAACATTTTGCTTCGAAACTTCTTGTTTCGTCTTCAGAATCCAGTAGATACCATTCCTATAGGATCTTTGCCCAACACTTACGCAATCCTTAGAGCAATAATTGAAAACCGAATCTGCTTCTGTTAATTATTACAACCAGCAGGCAGGCCTGATTCAGACTTCTTATCTGAGTTATGCAATAAACTAAAACTGCCTCAACAACCTCATCTCCCTCGTCTTTAATGCTTTTAAATCAGACCTAAACAGTACGTTCAAGACATGATATTTTATGTGTTTTGTTTTGAGGAGGTATACATGAGCCTCTGTTTGTTTATATGTTTCCCCAAACATGCATATGTGTTTTGTATGTCGCTTTAGAATTTTTACCTTTGAAACTCCAAATAAGCCCAGCATCCCTCCCTTTTAGGATTAGTAGTCCTAAGTGCCTTCGGGACTGATAGGAATGGGGCGGGTAATAGCATGCAATAAGTAATCGAGACCAATCTCCTTAACGGGGTGGAAAGGGTAGATATTGATATGATGACCACGCGATAATATCACGTGTAGCCCCTCGTTGAGGAGTGATTACCAGACATTGTATGGTGTGATCCATATTTTTCATAAAGCTAGGACCCCTTTTTCTTTATTCTTTAGCATTTTTACTCCTTATTTTTAAAAAAAATCAGCTTTTCTAATTGTTCTTTTAAAACTGGTTTACATTCAAATCCATTCTGTGTTGAAATTCCCTTTTATTTGAGCCTTACTTGCTTATATGTTAATTGCACCCAAATTCACAATAATTGTCTGGCCGGGAACCACACTAGTGGATTCTAAGGGGTGTCTAACACCTTCCCCTTGGAATAATTTCAAGCTCTTATCTCTGGTTGTTCAAAATCAAACTCTTTTGGTGTCCTAATGCACCCTAATCATTAGGTGGCGACTCTTCAAATTCAAACCCATTTCCCAAAAGGAACGAGTTGTCCTTCCAAATGTCATAAACCCGATTTCGCTCAAGAAAAAGGGGGCGCGACACCCTCTACCTTGACTTTGAGGCTGGTGTTTATGCTCGCTCATCCACTATCTGTTCTGCGAGTTTCCCAGACACTAGCGAGCCTCAACAATTGGATATAGACAGCTACTGCAAAGCTGTCTGACTTATCCAGTACTGTTGCAGCACAGTCATCCACTCTGGCACCCCAGATTCCTTTGACAGTGGAGGATACATTGAAGAATATTTTAGAGAACCAACAGACCATCATGAACACTTTAGTAGCACATGGAGCAGTGATTGAGGAGCTTGGGAAGTAGGTAAAGAAGATGAAAAAATCCTAGGCATCCAAGAAATCAGTGGACAGACTGAGGAGAGAGGTGATCATGATAGCAGCCGCTAGAGACCTTCCATTTGATATGCTGATGGAGATAGATCCAGTAGCACCAGTAGATCCAGCAGCACAATCAGCACCAGTGGCACCAGCTGGCCAGCCTGAGGAGCCAAACCTGGTTGCCGACACTGCTGAGGTGGTATGCCAGATGTTCACCCACCTAGTTACTCCCAGAGCTGAGGATGATGAGATCCAGTTAGAGGAGACTAAGGGTGGTGATGTTGCTATAGACACAGCCACATAGGGAGTCCTCTTCACTCTTACCCTTCTTTATTCTTATTTTGTTAAGCATTGGGGACAATGCTTATTTTTATTCACAGGGTGGAGTTTATTTAATATTTGGATGATTTGACATTTGATTTGTAATAACTGATAACATTTTCCTCTTTCTTTTTTTAATCATGTATTTATTCTTCTCTCTCTCTATTGATGTATATATTTTCTCTTTTTCTCTCTCATTATGTATATTCATTTATGCTTTCAGTAGCTTGCTTTGTATCTTCTTTATTTTGTTTTTTTAGTAGTAAATGTTTAATTCAGTAGCTTCTTGTTTAATCTAATAGCTTCTTTTTAATATATTAGTTTCTTTTTATGTTTAAGTGGACAATAAGCCTTTGGTTTTCTTAATGTCACGGTTCTTTCCAAAGGTAGTTTTTGTGTGAACCGGGTGACTCTTCCCAATGATAGATAGCGTGACAACCTTCTTAAGGGATTGAGTCTGTTTTTGGTGTTTAGTAAGAATAGTAGTAATAATGAATAAAAAGACCTAATTGAGTTAGACTCGAAGAGTTAAACATGTTTCACTTGGTACCAACATACTTAACTACGTGCTTATGATTAAAAACAAGCTCTCGGAAAGAAATAGCTCTAGTTAGTGACCTTCTGACTCTTGTGTTGGCTTAAGCAATCATCGACTGGTTTAGTCGAACAATTAGTGATTTTAAATCTTGAATATGGTTGTTGTAGGCCCTCAACTCTATCCTCTTTAACAATCCAGTTGTGTGAGAGGTGAGATGTTTTTGTTGCAAGTCCAAGTACCCGTGCGAATGGTCAAGAACTTGCCCCGAATGTGTTTCTAGGCGAAATTTTAAGTTTTGCTTGGCTTGAGAAGTGATTGTAGGCTCTCATTGACCCGCTTGAGATTTTCCATGTCCCACCAATGTTATTATCCCAGGTCAACACATTTGAGCCTAAAACCTTTCTCATTTGATAACCTTGTTACAAGCCTTTACCGATTTGGTTGTAACCCTCTCTTGGCACGAAGCTTTCCTTAACACTCTTGTGAAGCAATTGACTAAAAACATAAGTTTGGGGGAGAGATGAGGATTTTGAAAAAGGTATCAAGTCACAAAAAGAGAAAAGGAAAGACAAGAAAAAGAAAGAAAGAAAGAACAAAAAGAAAAATGCAAAAAGAAAGTGAATAAGTTGAAGAGTTGAAGGGATTTAAAGAAAAGTAAAGATGCAAAGCATGGAGAAAACAAAGAAGGAGAAAATGAACATCATTACCAAGAAAGAGTGATGTTAAGTCTCTCTAGTTCCCCTAAGGAAAAGAAAATACCACAAAGAGTTGGCAAAACATGAGCCGATAAGAGAAAACGGAGTGCTTAAGGAAAGATGAACTCGTTCTATTACAACATATCCAAGTTAGTACAAAAGCTTTCATTGCATTCCAAAAAAGCCCTACGTGATTTCAAGTAGAGTAAACTTACATTAATGGTGATTTACATGAGGGGCAACCATATGGTACTTAGAGCCGTACTTGTGGCGTTCTTTTAAGAGAGATGAGCGAACCTTTCACAAATCTTTGAATTGAGTGCTACATTCTTAAGTGAGATACACTAATGGAGAGTAGAGGGGGAGAAGTTTGGGATCCACAAGGAACTACATGAAAGAGCGAGCTTCCTTGATGAATAAAGTCAACTCTTGATGCTCAAGTGTCACATTAGAACTATTTGTACTTAAAAGTTCAAATCATTGCCTTGTTGATAAGTCATAAGTGTTGTGGGTAATTGTTTGTCCCAATTGATGTGTGATTGATGCATCTTTGATTGGCTGAAATAGCTCTTAACTTGTGGAGGTGGCAAATACCTTATTTGCTTGAGGATAAGAAAAAGCTTAAGTGTGTGGGAGTTGATAAGTGGGGAGTTTGACTACATATTAGCGCCTTTTAGCTTTCGTTTTAGTCCAAAAGCAATTGTATTCCTGAAAACTGATGAAATATGCTTAATTGCAGCAATATTGGAAAATGAGCCTCCAAGATGAAATCTAACTCAAGAAGGAGTGATCTGAACTCAAAGACAAAAACAGACACAGAAGCTTAAAGTGCGGACACAAAATATCATCCGCGACCGTAAAATGTGTAGAAACACTTATCAAAGATCTATGAGAAGTGTTCATGTGTGGACCGCATAAGCCAGGCAAGAGCAAAAGTTCAAAGAACCTGTATATCAAGTTCAGCGGAAGTTCAAACCGCACAATTATTGTACGGCCACAGAAGATCAGCTACGCGGTAGCAGTTATATTTGTGCGGTCCGGAAAAGAGCCATGCACTGCCGCACTCAAAAATGTGCGGACTGAAAAAAGAGAGAGATGTGGCCGCGGTTTAGAATTATACAGCGGCAAGATTCTAATCATGTCAGGCGGAAGCAAAGTGCGGACCGCACATGGAATTGTGCGGCCGCAAAACCTCCGAAATAGCATTTTTGTCCAAAATTTTTAGCCTTGTATAAATAGAGGAGTTTCACTTTTTTAGGTTAAGTTTTGACATCAGCAACTAGAGTAGACGTTTTTCTTTATCCTCTTTAGTAGTTTTTGCCATTTTGAGCTTTTTGAACACAGATTTCATTATTTTAATAATCAATATGGGTTTGATTATCATTTCTTCTTCTATTTCTTATGTCTTAAGCATTAGTAGCTAGATTTTTACTAGGGTCGTAACCCAACCCTAGAGTGTAACCCTAATGGGTGTTTGATTTATTGCTTGTTTATGGTTGAGTATTTATTATTTAGCCTTGTTCTTGCTTTTAATTATAGAATTAATAGTTGCAAACATTAGTTCATGCCTATTTGATTTGGTCTCTACATGAGAAAGAGAAATTTAGTCTAGGAAAACTTGGCTAACAAGAAATTGGGCAATTCAAGTGATTGATAGTCCCAATTAAAGGGTTGAGTCTAGAGATAGTAAAACTCGACTTGAGCTTTGTATCAACCGTTTTTCTCAATACCCATTTGGACTCGAGGACGCCAAATTGGGCAAAACCACTCTCTTACCGAGAGGTTTTGAGTGGTTACTCAAATACTGATAGCTATAATACACCCCGACCAATAAAAAAAGCTTTAAAGTTTACAACCCAATAGGCAAACACCTAGGTGAAGGTCATAGCACTAGGCCATTTATCTCATTTGAAAAACAACAACAAAAACAATTTCGTAGTTTCCATTCTTAATCTTGCAATCTTAGATTAAAATAGACATAGAACAAACATTGATTTGTGGAAGTGCAACTAGAGATAGTTCATACTCATACACTGCAATTTACACTCCTAAATTCCACATATAGCTCCCTGAGGAATTTGACCTCGATTCCTTGTTGGATGTTATTATTATTGCAATCAACCGTGTCATAACATCAAATAAAGGTGTGAACTTGGACGAGATCATCCATAGAAACACTTTACAAAATATAGCACTTGGTTGTCCATAGCAACACTTTACAAAACATAATATTTTGTTGTCCATAGCAACACTTAACAAAACATAAATCTTAAACTACAACCAAAGTCGTCATTTCTTTTTCTGCTTCTTCGTTGGTTGAGATGATGAACTAGCTTGACTAAAATTGTGTTGTGATGCTGCAGCTCTTAAAATTTTTCTTGTGCTTATGGCTTTTTTTCCCATCCACCTCAAGCCGGCACTTCTTGGTTGGTAAGCACATTCCTTCTCTAAAGTTGTAGGCCTCTTAGTCTTAGTTCTGGTGCTAATGACCCTTGGATTTTGTCCTACACTATGCCAAAGTACAATATATTTAGTTACAACATTACATTCAATAGAAGGAAGATACACTAATTATAGCTTTAGTTAGTTCACTTACAGTAAAAGAAGTGAACCCATTGCCTGCTTGAAACAACCCAATTCCACTGCCTCTACCTCTTCCAACCCCTCTACCTCTTGCAGAAACTCCTCTACCTCTTGCAGATTGTGAACTAGATGATGTAGTAGTACTAGTTCCTTTTCCTCTACCCCTTCCAGTAGTAGATGAAGGTGTACCAGTTGATACAGCATTTCTAGTAGTAGCATTTCCAGGAATAGTTTTTTTACTGGGGCATCCCCTTTTGTTGTGTCCACACACACCACAGAGGGAACAAGTCATCTTCATACCTCTCCTTGAAAGCTTCCCGGATTTTGGATATTCATTTTTTTCTCTTTTCCTATTTTTTTGGCTTTCTAGGCATCTTTCTAATAGGGGGAGGTTCAATAGGGGTGGCCTAAAGATGGCCACTGTTTCATACAAGGCACATGCTGGATAAATGTTGAATAAGCCTTCAAGTAAGTGGACTTATGATACCAATATACAATGTGATAAATAGGTTCCATGTCCTTGAAATGCATGCTACAATTGCATGACAACAGGGGATACCTTTTAACTGCCAAGCTCTACAACTACAAGTCATATTCACTAAGGATACCATATGCTTGTACTTAGGATCTTCAATCTCACAGCCTGTTTCACCATTCCATCTTGGAGTACACTTCATAGACTTTGCTAAATTAACCTGGTAAACTTTCATTGCAATTGAGGAGATATCACATATCCATGTCTCACAGAACTCCCTCATCTTACCTATCCTAATCATAAGCTTAATTCTGATTTCCTCTAACATTGTGATGATTGTCTTGTGTCTCTCAGCCAGAATCTAGGAATTGAAAGTCTCACACATATTGTTGGTCAATAATATCACACTTCCTATCACAATTAAAATAAGCTCTACACCAAGTTTCTTTTCTGCAGTGGAGTAAGCTTTCGCATATGCCATCCCCAAGCTTGTCTAGCATATCAAGTTGGTCATTTAATTCTGCAATACTAGAAGCTCGTGCACATCTCCAGAAAGTATTTCTCCCCTCTAATCCTCTCCACTATTTTGACCAGTTTGCAAGGATGTGCCTAGCACACATCCTATGTTCACACTCAGGCAACAAATCCCTTACAGCATTAATTAAACCCCGAAGCATTCAAAAATACAAAAGTAGAACAGTTACTGCACAATAGTGAAGGAAAATATTTACTGAAGCAGAACAATTACTGCAAAACAGTGAAGGAAAATAGTTACTGAAGCAGAAGAGTGAAGGAAAATATTACCTTCTGCATATCAGATATAATTGTAAAGTCTTTACCATCTTCTAAGCTCAAATCTTCAATCAAACACTTTAGAAACAAAGTCCAAGTGAAGGTGTTCTCCACCTCTACAACTGCCCATGCAATTGGAAACATATAATTGTTTCCATCTTTGGAGACAACTACAAGAAGTATCCCTTGCAAACTCCTTTCAAGAAACATCCATCAAGGCCAATAATTCTTCTGCATCCTTCAAGCCATCCTTCAAGTCAGTCCATTTTCATGGTTGTAAACAAATATAGATTTTAGAAATTATTAGTTTTCCATCACCTTGATCTTCTCATTTCACCACACATGTACTCTCAGGATTGGTCTGCAAAATCATATCTCTATAGTCATAGAGTCTTTTGAACTCTTGATGCACATCACTAATGATTTCTTTCAGTATCTTAGCTCTAGCCATATGGGCAGTTGATCTCCCTATACAGAGGTCCATTTATTGCTTTGTCAATTTTCTCAACTCCCAAACTTTCATATCTGGTTGTGATATAATTCTGCTCTTGTATCTTTTTGCAAGATATCTTGAATTAGACAACGTGTTCTTGTTAGTTGTATAACACTTGTGCACTGGATTATATTTTTTCACCTTAAAATTATTGGATTTGCCATTGTATTAGCTACTAGAATCCATCCATATTTAGGTACCATGCATTTTATGGGAGGTAGGGCAGGGGTTAGAGGGTGGGTCAGGAGGCAAGGGAGGTAAAGGGGACAAGGGTGTCTATAGGTTGAGAATTGGGTCATGGAACGTAGGTACATTGACGGGTAAGTCTATAGAGTTGGCAAAGATCCTCCAGAAGAGGAGGGTCAATATAGCGTGTGTCCAAGAGACAAGGTGGGTAGGGTCGAGGGCAAAGGACGCGGACGGGTATAAGCTTTGGTACTCGGGAGTCGAGAAAGGTAAGAATGGAGTAGGTATCTTAGTGGATAGGGGACTTAGAGAGTCTGTGGTTGAGGTTAGACGAGTGAATGATAGATTGATGACTATTAAGTTGGTAGTTGGTGAGTTCACCCTAAACATTGTTAGCGCCTATGCGCCGCATGCGGGCCTGGATGTTAAACGGCACTTCTGGGAGGCGTTAGATGAGATTGTGCACTAGGTTCTTCCTGCAAAGAAGCTATTCATAGGAGGGGATTTCAATGGTCATATCGGGTCGAACGCAGGTGGTTATGGCGAGGTACATAGAGGCTTCGGTTTCGTGGAGAGGAACGGAGGAGGTACCTTGTTGTTGGAATTCGCTAAGGCTTTTGGGTTGGTGATTGCAAACTCTAGCTTTCTGAAGAGAGAGGAGCATCTTGTTACCAGTTTATCAATCCTATCCATCGGGCATATATATAGCTCATCCACGTTAGTTAATTTTATCTCCTTAGTGTAATCTATAAGCTCAAAGAATGAAATCCTATCTACATTTATATCTAAAGTCAAGTATTGACTGCCCCCACATATCTACTAAAAGGACCAATAATTAACTCACCCCCGTGATACCACTTTAAAGTAATAATTTTAAAAGACATTGTCCCTGAAACAAGCAAACAATATGTTTCAATTTCATATGCAAACAAAGAATAAAGAAATTAAAATAGACAATAAAGAAAGATATAACACAATAAAGAAAGAAAAAGACAACACAAGCTCAAAAGCACCAGGTTTCAGTAGACAATGACAAGAGATTCCCCATAAAGTTGTCTTAAAGCCCTAAAATTACTCTTGACAAAATACCCAAATAAACCCTAACTATTTCGACTCATCCATCGAAAAATATAAATATGTGTTCTCGTCGGAGTCGCCTTCAAAGGTTATGGCTAAAGAACATTTTGGTAAAAATATAAATATGTTTGTTAATCTGGTCGAGGTGTGGTTTTAACCTAGCCTGTCAGATCTTTTTTGGGTCGGGATTAAATCTTGGGTCGGGTTGTCCATTTTTAATTAAAAAATCATTTGTTTTTAATTTAAATAGGCGTGTGTACACATAGCATTGAGTATTAACTAGGCTAGTCAAAAGTAGTGTGTCATTGACACACTTTTGAAAGGTTTGGAGTGTAACATTAAACTCGTGATCAATAGGTGTGTAATAGGGATTTGAGAAACTGACTCAATAGTCCAAATGAGTTAGATGCATCTAAAGTCATTACTGGGTGAAATGAAATTTTATTTTAACCAAAAAATAATAATAATAATAATAATAATCATAATAATAATAATGGTTCCACATGAAGTTCAAACTCTTTATTTGGTTTCCGAATGATGATGGTATTTTATCACTATACTATCTATGATAATTGTTAGCCCCTTGACAAAGGTCCTCGGCAGGTGTGAGTTGTGATAAGAATTTTCATGATGGCCTCGGCACACAACCTGAACAATTGGGCGACATCATGATGGGCTGCTCGGCATGACGGACTATGCGGGATTGACAAACGCACCTTGAACGGAAGCAAGGCGCATTTTACTTGGACGTGCGGGTTGGAAAAACAATGACAAGGCAAAGCCATGTCAAAGCAGGGGCAAAGATATGGCAAGGCAAGGCAAGGCAAGGCAATGCGTGACAAGTAATGACAATTGATGCGGGCAGATTTAATCAAGTTGGGGGCGACTTGACATAAGCGGGAAATTGTGGAAATGAACGTGTGCGGCTAAGTCAGTGGGTGGCGAGCTGGGGACATGACATTGGTGTAGAGCAGTGTCAAAGGCAAGGCTGGGCGCAATGCCAGCCTTGGGCACGAAGCAGCTGGGCAAAACAGGCACATGTTGTGCACATGCAGCAGTTGAAAAACGTGTGCAAGGCATATGGAAGGCAATTGGTGGTTACAAACCACAACTAAGACATGGCTGATCATGACCTAAAAATGGGGGCACGTTTTTATACTTGTCTTAACTTGTTTCCCCATCAGTTGAGGCTTTTCAACTGATTGTATTAGTCTGCCTTATAAATATGTGACTAGGTTGTCCTAAACATGGCGGAAAATTAGAGTCTTGTGGCAGAAAATAGCCAATTTCATCTAAGTCATTTCCTAAGGGTGGGAAAATTGTTTTGGGGCAGGGAATTAGGGAATTCTTTGTCTTAGCCATAGGGTTGTCTATTGTGTTCTTGTATTCACATATTAATACGAGTTGGGAAGACATTCGTATATATCGTGTGTGCCTTTATTTACAGTTTTTAATGCCTTAATCTTTCTAAGTTCAAAACGTCCCTAAAATAAAACTAAGTGTTGGAAAGGCTGAAGTCAAGGCTGGGCTTGACTACCGCATGGAGGTGAACCTCGGGCAGAATTCGAGTGACATAAATCACCACTGTGACAATTGGTATTAGAGCGTGGTTGGATCGAGGTGAAGACACAACATTCAGTGGCTGAATTTTGTGAAGAATGGCTGGTGGCAAAGCAGAACTGAGGGAAAAGGTTGCTGCATTAGAGGCACTCGTCAGAACTATTGATGGGGATCAATTTCTGACTATCGTGACTCGTCTCGCCTATCTTGAGGCCGAGATGAACAGGCTGAGCCAGGAGTGCACAGATCTGAAAACAGAAAATGGGTTGTTACGTCGTGCTGTTGGCAATGATAAAGCATAGCGTGGGGAAGATCGTACCAAAGTCAAAATTTCGGAGCCTAAAGAGTTTAATGGCGCAAGGAGTGCCAAGAAACTTGAAAATTTCCTATGGGATATGGAGAAGTACTTTCAGGCTGCCAAAGTGCGAGATAAAGATAAGGTCACCATTACGACTATGTACTTGGTGGACGATGCAAAGCTTTGGTGGCGGACGCACGTGGCAGATGATGTAAGTGCGGGTAGGCCGAAGATTGACTCTTGGGAAGGGCTGAAGAAAGAGTTGAAGGATCAATTCTTTCTTAGCAATGCGGGCTGGACTGTTGCGGATGCGTTGGGTGATTTCCGGTTGGGACAAGATGGTTCTGATTTCTCTACTACTTCAAAGTCCAAAACGGGAACAAGGACAAGGCAAAAGAGTGGAAGAAAAACGGAAATGACAAGGGTAATGTTGTTAAGGGAAATGGCAATGGAAAGGAAAAGCAATGTGTTGGACCTTCGACAAACAAAGGACAAAATAGCAAGTTTGATAGCTGTTTTATTTGCAAAGGACCACACATAGCGAGGGACTGTCCAAAATTGAACGGCTTTCAGATTTGTTTACTAAAGAAAAAAGTGAAGATGAGTCGAACGAGGAAGAACATGAGCAGGCAGCAGCATATTTAGGGCCTATGGTGGTGCTGAAAAATACGGAAACTACTTCGTCGAGGACGACGAATTCTTCTAGTGATAGTGGTTTGTTAGCCACTTGACAAAGGTCCTCGGCAGGTATGGGTTGTGACAAGGATTTTCATGATGGCCTTGGCACACAACCTGAAAAATTGGGCAACATCATGATGGGCTGCTCGGCATAACGGACTATGTGGGGTTGACAAACGTACCTTAAACGGAAGCAAGGCGCATTTTACTTGGACGTGCGGGTTGGCAAAATAATGGCAAGGGAAAGTCATGTCAAAGCAGGGGAAAAGACATGGCAAGGCAAGGCAAGGCAATGCGGTACAAGCAATGACAATTGATGCGGGCAAATTTAATTAAGTTGGGGGCGACTTGACATAAGCGGGCAATTGTGGTAATGAACGTGTGCGGCTAAGTCAGTGGGTGGCGAGTTGGGGCCATGACATTGGTGAGGAGCAGTGTCAAAGGCAAGGCTGGGCGCAATGCCAGCCTTGGCCACGAAGCAGCTGGGCAAAACAGGCACATACTGTGCATAGGCAGCAGTTGAAAAACGTGTGCAACGCACATGGGAGGCAGTTGGTGGTTACAAACCACAACCAAGACATGGCTGATCATGGCCTAAAAATGGGGGCATGTTTTTGTACTTGTCTTAACTTGTTTGCCCATCAGTTGGGGCTTGTCAACTGATTGTATTAGCCTGCCTTATAAATATGTGCCTAGGCTGTCCTAAACAAGGCAGAAAATAGCCAATTTCGTCTAAGTCATTTCCTAAGGGTGGGAAAATTGTTTTGGGGCAGGGAATTCTTTGTCTTAGCCATAGGGTTGACTATTGTGTTCTTGTATTCACATATTAATACGACTTGGGAAGAAATTCTTGTATATCGTGTGTGCTTTTATTTACTGTTTTTGCTGCCTAAATCTTTCTAAGTTCAAAACGTCCCTAAAATAAAACTAAGTGTTGGAAAGGCTGAAGTCAAAGGCTGGGCTTGACTGTCGTACGGAGGTGAAGCTCGGGCAGAATTCGAGTGACATAAATCACCCCGGTGACAGTAATCACTGTTTCCACTCTATTGGAATATTGCTCAAAAATCATCTCAAGTAGTCTTCCGAGCACGGTAAACTACATCCATCGTAATTTTCATGAGATTCCACTTATTGTACGTATAGTTGTTCTTCAGCTATCCTATTCTGGGTTCAATAATCTTGTTAACCCTTTTACTGTCTACTTTTTTATCTTCAACTTTCCTATCCTGGGTTCAATAATCTTGTTAATGCTTTTATGGTCTACTTTTATCTTGTACAAATCGTTCGTACCTTTTCCTCGTCCAACAACGAATTTGCGTCCTTTTTCAGCAAGTCTTCCATAGTAAGACGATTACCAACCATACACCCGGTTCACCTTTTATCTGAGCTCGTTTTCTGTTGGTGATGCTAAGCTTCACTTGAGTATGACAAACACATTCTGGAAAGATGTTTACTTCATTTTTGACAATATTGAGCAATATAAGAGTTAAATTTTTCAACCCTCCATTGTTATACGACATTTGGAACTTCAAAAAGCATCGCTAAGTCCAAAATTTCAGATAGTATACTTTCTTCCAGTGTACGTGAGACAAAACAAATTAACCCCACCAGAAGGTATCATCACTGTGGACAAATACTGATATGTCAGAATCACCATTTCAAGAAAGCTCAACTATAGAACAACTTTGCACGGCTAAAAGCAAAAGAATTATAGTTAAAACTTCATCATTGGCGAAGGGTTACCACATATCTGATTTGCATTTTTTCCTGATCAAGCTGTCCATGTTTGCGGGGGAAGAATCTTCAGAAATTTAATCTGCATTTCTTATCAAGTAATCAATTACAACAACATTGTTGTGAAACGTGAAAAATCAGCATGTTTTATGTTACAGAATCATAATCACATAAATATCTAAATCATGAAATGGACATATCAACGCATCATCTTCTCCCAGCCTTAGCTCCAATCTGTAGGTTGTTCATCTGCTCAGACCCTGTTATAATATTGTGATGTTACTCTGCATAATTTGAGAAGATGCAAAGGTCCAGTTCCATTTAGTGTCTAGTTCCATTTAGTTAAGCCGGTTAATCAGTTGAAAGCCTAAGGACTTCTATATTTTGTTACAAAGAAGGAAACTTCAGTTTGGCATGCACATCCCTATTATTCTTGGGCATCAAGGTCAGGTTTTGACGGGTATTCAAGACCATGAAGAGCAGGTATCCGTCTTAAATCTTCTTCAGAGTAAGCTGGAATGAACCAATATCGCTTGTCCATGCCAAACACCTGATCCATATAATACAATCTTAGAACGTTAAAACAAGACATATCTAGCTTTTCTTTATAAATATACAACTACGTCTTAGTCCCAAACAAGTTGGGTGGGCTATATGAATCCTCACATCTCCATTCAAGCTCAATTCACACCGTCATTATACCAAATAAAAATAAAAGCGAACTTCTCTTTCTAAATATGAAACATATATATATAACATGTAACACGATGAAGGCGAGAGCCAACAAAACTCGATTAGGGGGCTCGTCGGGACCAGTTTGGATTAGACTATAGAATCTAATTTTGACTTACGTTAGAGTCAGTTTGGCTTAGCTAATTTAAAGTAACTGACAAGCATTAAGTGCTGAAAGGCATTTTTAAGTGCTGAAATTGGTAATTAGCAGTTGAAGTCTTTTGGTAAAAAGGAGCTGACAAGCACGATAAGCACTTTCCCCTGTTAAAAGACTTATACAGCCTTAAAGTTGTTTACATTAACAAGGACATGATTATTACAAGATTTCGAATTTCAAATGGATTCAACAACAACAACAACCCAGTGGTTTCCTACAAATGGGGTCTGGAGAGCGTAAGATGTACGCAGCCTTACCCCTACCTCTGGAAGGGCAAAGAGGCAGCTTCTGATAGTTCAAATCGATTCAAATCAAAAAAATTATGTTTCAATTTATTTTTAATTCAAACTTTAATAGATAAGCTAATTTTACATAGATAAAATTATTTTATGATAAGCTTAAATTTAACAATTAATAATTTGTTGATCAATGTTGAACCTTAGACGAAAAATATGAATAAAGAATACGCCATAGCACAAGTACAAAAAACAAAATGCATATATCAAAATAGCTCGAAAGGAACGAGGAAAAAAAAAAGGAGATTCAAAAGAAGTTGCAAAATACACAACCATACAACCTTATACAATAATACACCAGAGAATTTAAGAAAATAAGGAAAATTTTCTCAACCAAATATTGTCAAGGAGAATCTGCAAAATATTTGTTGTTGACATTGAAGAGGGGTGACGGAAGTTCAAGGTCGGGAAGAAAAAGTGGGAGGGACATCACCTAAGTTGCACGGACTCTTTGATTTTGGTGTCGCACCAGTCTCGACACGGGACGGGGATGGGAGCTGGAGTGGGAGCGGGATACGTCCCGGATTCGGGCAACCGACTTCGGACACTTTGACCGGAGTCCATCGAGAAATTTGGGAGAAAAATTGAGATTTTGATTTATCAAAATCAAAAATAAAACAGATTTAAGATATGGAAAATGGCATACCTTCAATATTGTAGTATTTTTGTCTCATATTTGCTACTTTGTGTGTCAGAAAAACCAAGAATTCAGTTCTGATTTCGGACTTCTTGTAGACCCAGCAGCGATCGATACAGATGGAACTTGGTGGAAGGCATTGAGTGGCTTTCTTTTTCTTTTATGAGGGAAGAACGAAGAGACGTGAACAAAGCGTGAATGACGATCTGTAAGAGCTTGAAAGAAGTTGGAGAATTTTGAGCATCCGTAAGAGCTTGAAAGAAGTTGGGGAATTTTGAGGAAGACGACCTAGAAGAGAAGTGAACTAAGCAAGATCTGCAGTTCCTTCCTAAAGGACTCTTAATTGTAATAATATAATAAGATAACCCCTTTATTCTCCATACTTGTGACACGTAATTGAAAGGCACTTAATTGCTATTTGTAAATGTTTTTTTCTCATACAATATAGGAATAATTTCTAAATTGATAATTAGCATGTTGATTTTTTGCTAAATAATTTATATATTTTAATCGAGCAAAATTAATTTATACGAAATTATTTACTAGTTGAACATAATTTATCATAACTTAGTATTATATAATTTTTAAATATGTATATTTTATTTCGAAAAACTAAAAGATTCTATGTCCAAATGTACAATCAAAATTAAGAAGTTTGAATCTCGAAAAAAAAATTGTATATAGGATAGAAGAAGTAATAGATATTGACATAATTTATAAGTTATATCGTCTAACTTTGATGTTGAAGTTTAAATTCTCAAATTAAATTAAACATGTGACCAACTTGTAACCACCAATTGAGGGAAATTGTGAATAACTAAATTGTAGAAAAGGCTAACTATAAATCAGATAATTTGAGAATGAATTGAAAATAACTAAGAATATCTTTATAGCTCTATTTTTTATTATTTTGAATTTCCTTAGCAGAATTCCCGCACCCGTATCCATATCCGGATCCGCACCCCCGAATCTTAAAATTTAGATTTTGCCGAATCCGATACTCGGATCCGTCCCCGTATCGGATACCCACACCCGAGCCCGAGCAACTTCGAAAATGTATCGGGTATGGATACGGGTAGCTAGAAAATTTTCTTAGCCGAATCCCCTTAATTATCACATAATTTATTAAAGGTAATCGATTTTATTGCACATCTAGTTAGTTTTTGCCCATCTTTTTTATAAGAATTGCAGCTACATTTTGTTACGAGTCGTAGTGATTTTTAAGCATAGTGCGGTTCATTCAAGAAATTCCTACCTCTTTCTAGTAATTAATAAGATACTAATAAAAAGTAGTGATTAAAATGGGTGAAATAATATTAAATCAAAAGGAGCATTTTATGTGATTTTAGGCAGCAAGAGAAGCATAAAGCCAATAATGTCAAAAAGACTTGGAATTCAAGGTCTTTCCTCCGCAATGATTTTTATGCAGAGTTCAACGCTTCGCTAAAACACAAAAATCATGCCCTTAACAACCATTTGGGGCACTTAATGCATCTTAATGCATTCCAATATGTCATGTTCAAGCAATAAGGGGAGTAATAGGAAATAGCATATATTTTCCAGAAAATGTGTAATAAATCTTGTGCTCTTTTCTTTTAATGTCAAGGTTCCAAGTAATAGATCCTATGATTCTAATTCAAGACTAGTTGCAATTGCAAAAAATGAGTTTATAACCGTACTTCTCAACTGCTGAATATCCAACAAATAAAAAATCATTCCCCTCTTATTTTTGCTCTTCCAGCTTTTAAGTTAGTTGTCTTCTATACTACCGTGTATAGAGCCTCCGATCTTGCCAAAAGAACATGTCAGGAACTTACATAATTGCACTCAAATAGAAAATGATGCCATAGTCCAGCCTGACACTAGGTCCTATACAAATGGTGATAGCTTTGTCTAGAATAATGACATGCAGGGGCGTATCTAAGTAGAGGTGTGTGGGCTCACGCGAACCCATGCTCCACTTCCTAAATCATGGATAGCAAGTCATATCTCTTCAAAACTACTTGAATATATATGTATGCACCCAAGTTCAAAGAGGTGTATGGTGCAATGGTTACTGGGTGCACCTCTATTTTCTTTAATTCATTATTGGGGGCACCTCTATAAGTGAGGTTGAGGGTTCAATTCCCACACGTTTTAGTTAAGTACTTTTTTCTGTCTGTCTATGTTTTTTTTTTTCGCCAGGTTTTTTGTTTGGTATGTTCTTTCAAAATCCCAAGTCTATTGAAATTACTATTCTCCTTTTCTAATAATAAAGTTTTATAGCAGCACTAGAGGATGTAGCATAAGTCGATGGGTTCAACTAATTCCAACACTTTGGACACAAAGTGTGTGTGTGTGCGCACGCGTGCGCGTGCATGTTTGAAAAATCATTACAATTTCAAAAATAAAATTGTTTGTTCAATGGTAAGAATCTAAAGGTTGAACCCGCCAAATTTAAATCCTAAATTCGCCTATTCATAATTCTTCACTCATCTTCTTGAAATCCTGGATCCGCTCATGGCGTCAAGTAGGTGATAGCTTTGTTGACTATGTTCATTCAGATAGCATAAGGAGGTTGAACCCACATTTCAAAAGTTAAAAGAGGTAAACTAGAAAGTGAAGATACAGCACAGAAGTTGCAGTTAAGTTTACCCACAATTCTTGTGTTATACTTTCTCCATCATTTTTCATTAAACTAATGGAATTCGTCATTGAATCACCGCTATGAGATAACAGCATTTTTGTATAACGTGATTAATTGCCATCACATGTGTATATCATATTGTGTCCTATCCAGATCCAGAAATTCACTTTCCACATACCTCAGAATGAGCACTTAGATCCAGTGTAATTGAAAGTGTTCTTTCTTCTGTAAATTTCTGTTGTTTTTAACATTCCAACCATGTGTTCCAGATTATTTCCATAAATCTCGTGCTTCATTATACAAACCATATCTTAAATTTAATATCAGAGCACAACATTATTTAGAGAAGCATCTAAAGCATCTATCACATAGAGAACAAACATTCTATCAGAACTAAGAAAATAACTATGGCAGTCTTGTGCAAAGTCATCTAACCTGTTCAAAGTTCCTCTTCCGACCAAGATCATAACGCCATTTTGGACTAGTTTTCTTCTCATATGCCTGAAAGCAAGACAAGCCTTCAAAACGTGCCCAAAACAGTAGTTTAAAAGAGAAAACTGCAAAGAAGTGACAAGGTACATGGGGCCTGATGCGAAAACGAGAAGTGAAGCACACGCTTCATTAAAGTGAAGCGCACAAGTCACAGAAAATTAAAGTGACAAACATATATGAATTTAGTACTATAATAATCAATTGCAATTAAACTAACAAATTATCCAGTTCATCAAAGTTGGGACTCCAAGAATCAGTCGCTTCTCATCAGGATCAATTTGATCCGTTATTATTTGAACCTCACGCTTCTCTAAAACGCATAGTTTTGCCCATGAAGCTATAACTCCTCGCTTCACATCAGGTCATCACTTTAAGCAACAAAGTGATGGCTTTCAATAACAATGGCCCAGAAAGCCTTATAGAGAAAAACTGGTTTCTATTAAGAAAGGTCCTAACATTGCTGTTGCATCCAACTCAGGGATTAAATCCCACCAATGATTGAACTAATGAAACCAAAATAGATGGCTAGGCTGGTTGGGTGTTCAGTACTTCAGTTGACTTTCAGAACCTTGTTTGCAAGTCTATAAAGGGATACCGAGTTTATTAATTCTGTGGGGGGTCATGTTCTGACTTGAACGGCCGCCACCAGATCCGCAGGTAAATCATAGGCTCTGGGTACATCTCTGGCTTTAAACAGGAGACCTAATGTAGGGAAAGCAACAGGAAATGAGAATTCTTTCTATACTTAAATTTATTTATTTTCTCTTTTGGGGATGACTGGGAACATACAAGAGCAATCTTCATGATTTGTAATAGCGGGAACCTAGTTTTTACAAGGTGATTGAACAAAGAATCAAATACAGATGATTCAATAATTTATCTAGCACCAGATAATTTACCAAACCGAAGACAGAAATTATAAGACTAGTTTTGACCTTACAACTGAAGAATTATGTGTACTGCATTAAGGATGTTTCAGATTATTAGGCCTTTCATAGAAGAATAAAACTAAAAACTTCAAGTTAAAACATGAATATGAAGAGTGTAAGTACCTCAATAGTTGTGGTATTACCGGCCACCAAAGATATGTGCATAATCAGAAATCCCAGAACACTCAAAGCAAATGCAAGGTTCAAGACTGAAATGCACAATTAATGTGGTAAATTAAGAGGACTGGTGCATCTCAAAAAGAAATCATAGATTGGGAGTTTCAAAAGACAACAGCTAAACCTTACCAAAAGCAAGGAATGTGGTTGCGAGGGTGCCCGGAGTCCCAGGTATCTCTCCATCACTGAAGAAAGCAATAAATTGTGGCAATAATGATAAAGTCACAACAGTGGTTTCCAGGAATGTGTAGAACTGCAGTAAGAAAGGTTATACTTAGTTGGAAAAAAGTTGGTACATATATATTGCAATGCAAAGAAGTGCTATGACAATTCCCAAATATGTATCTTTACGTGCAAGTTGAAGCATACAACACTATCGATCCTCCCAAATTGGGAGGGATTTTTGAAGAAAAAAAAAACAATTGAAGCATACAAATATCAACTGACAGGCACCAGCATGGAGGAAGAATGTGGACAAGGATAAACTCTCAATATCAACTATCACTTTCAATACTCTAAGAAAACCACATTGTATATGACAAAATGGCTAGACAAATTTTGGCAAATGCCATGTTACAGGAAACGGTGATAGAATAAGTTCCTCACAAATTAACATATAAAATGGCCAGTCAAATTTTGGCAAATGGCATGTTACAGGAAACAGTAATAGAATAAGTTCCTCACAAATTTACATTAACAGATTAACAATGGTCAGATCCAACAACAACAACAACAACAACAACAACGATCCAGTATAATCCCACAAGTGGGGTCTGGGGAGGGTAATATGTACGCAGACCTTACCCCTACCCCGAAGGGTAGAGAGGCTGTTTCCAGGAGACCCTCGGCTCAAAAAAGCAATAGGAGATGATATATTAGTACCATAAGAATGCATAATAAAAATAACAACAATATATAAGAGATATGAAATACAGAATACGAAATACGAAATACGAAATAGATGGCTGGTATAGCACAACTAGAAGGTAAAGCCCTACATCAATAGACGACCAATGACATTCCTAGTCTAACTCCTAACTGGATAGTCTCACTCTATTGTGCTGTAGAAATATTCACACTCTTCCCTAACCTACAACCTTAATGCTCGACCTCCATAATTCCCTATCAAGGGCCATGTCCTCAGTAATCCTAAGTCGCGCCATGTCCTGTCTGATCACCTCTCCCCAATACTTCTTAGGTCTTCCTCTACCTCTCCGCGTGCCCACTACAGCCAGTCGCTCACACCTCCTCACCGGTGCATCAGTGCTCCTCCTCTGAATGTGCCCGAACCATCTGAGTCTTACTTCCCGCATCTTGTCCTCCATGGGGGCCACACCCACCTTCTCTCGAATATCTTCATTCCTAATCTTATCCATCCTTGTATGCCCGCACATCCACCTCAACATCCTCATCTCTGCTACTTTCATCTTCTGGATGTGTGAGTTCTTTACCGGCCAACATTCAGTTCCATATAACATGGCAGGCCTAACCACTGCTCTATAAAACTTACCTTTTAGTAACGGTGGCACTTTCTTGTCACACAAGACTCCCGACGCTAACCTCCACTTCATCCACCCCACCCCTATACGGTGTGTGACATCCTCGTCAATCTCCCCGATCCCCTGAATAACCGATCCAAGGTACTTGAAACTACCTCTCTTGGGAATGACTTGAGAGTCAAGCCTCACTTCAACTCCCGCTTCCGTCGGCTCAACTCCAAATTTGCACTCGAGGTATTCCGTCTTCGTCCTACTCAACTTGAAACCTTTAGACTCAAGAGCATGTCTCCAAATCTCTAGCCTCTCGTTGACGCCGCCTCTTGTCTCGTCAATTAGAATAATGTCATCAGCAAATAGCATGCACCATGGAACCTCCCCTTGAATATGATGAGTCAGTGCATCCATCACCAGGGCAAATAGGAATGGGCTGAGCGCAGACCCTTGGTGCAACCCCGTAATAACTGGAAAGTGTTCAGAGTCGCCTCCTACTGTCCTAACCCGAGTCTTAGCTCCATCATACATGTCTTTAATCACCCTAATATAGTTACTCGGGACCCCTTTATCCTCTAAGCAGCTCCATAAGACCTTCCTAGGAACCTTATCGTACGCTTTCTCCAGATCAATAAACACCATGTGGAGATCCTTCTTCCTATCTCTGTACTGTTCCACCATCCTCCTAATAAGGTGGATAGCTTCTGTGGTAGATCGTCCCGGCATGAACCCGAACTGGTTGTCTGAAATAGACACCGTCCTTCGCACTCTCATTTCTACCACTCTCTCCCAAACTTTCATGGTATGACTTAGTAATTTGATGCCCCTATAGTTGTTACAGCTCTGGACATCACCTTTGTTCTTATACAACGGGACCATTGTACTCCACCTCCACTCTTCAGGCATTCTATTAGTCTTGAATATAACACTAAACAATGCAGTAAGCCATTCCAAGCCTGCTCTACCCACACACCTCCACAGTTCAACCGGAATTTCGTCTGGCCCGGTAGCTCTGCCCCTTCTCATCTTACGCATTGCCTCCATGACTTCATCGATCTCAATGTCCCTACAATTACTTAATTCATGGTGACTGTCGGCATTCCTCGATTCCCCAAGTATAATATCCTGATCCCCTTCTTCACTTAGAAGTTTATGAAAGTAGGTCTGCCACCTCCTCTTAATCTGGTCATCTCCCATCAAAACTTTGCCGTCATCATCTTTTATGCACCTCACTTGGTCCAGATCCCGAGTTGTCCTCTCTCTCGCCTTAGCGAGTCGGAATAACTTCTTCTCCCCACCTTTGTTCCTTAGTTCCTCATACAGACGAGCAAAAGCTGTCGTCTTAGCCTCCGTCACTGCCATCTTCGCCTCCTTCCTAGCTACCTTATACCTTTGACTGTTCTCTCTTCTCCTCCTCGTCAGTGCTCCCTACTAACCGTAGGTAAGCCGCCTTCTTTGCTTCCACTTTACCTTGGACAACTGCATTCCACCACCAATCTCCTTTGTGGCCACCATTGTGGCCCGTAGATATCCCTATCCGTATGCAGGGATATATCCCCATACTGCATATTACTGGTAGTCGTACATCTAGCAGGATAACATCTTCAGGAGAAACATGTCATATATGAAACTCCTATTATGCTTTTATATAAGAAACATAAAACTTACAACAGCTCATAATTGTTGTAAAACAAATCCAACCAAGGTCAGATTTGTGAATATGGTTTGTAAAACAGCAAATCAATCGAAATACTCAGATCATCCCCCCCCCCCCAAAATCAAAAAAAATGGCATAGCATTTGTGATACAAGAACATCGAAAGCACTCCACTTGACATGTAAGCAATGGCGAGGATTGTAAAGCCCCACAATTACTACGCGTGATAGGGATTAATCCGGAATTTAAGAAACTAAGTTGGAAGCAGACAAAGGCACAAAGGGAAGCTCAGCTACGTATGGCTGCGTAGCTACGCATGGTCTGCATAGGCAAAAACAGAAGGTGAAGCAAGAGGGCTACAGGGGAGAGGCCTCCTAAGTCCTACTACGCATGGAAGGAAATCTCCTAGGCATGGGAGGCCAACTCCTCTGCACGGGAGCTATAAGCTACGCACAAAGAGGTTTCTACACAAGCACAAGGCAGCTTCCACGGTAGCCAATTCCTACACCTAGCAACTGCTACGCACAACACCATGCGTAACAATTTATAGGGAGTGGCAAAAATGACCTAGAGGAAAGGACCAGACGGCCCAGCCCATGCATAGCTACACAGGTGGGTGGCGGGGCTATGCAGACCACTTTGGTCAATTTAAAGAACATAGCGGGGAGAGAGAGTAAGAGGAACTTTGAGCAAGTTTTTGAATCCTAGAAGGAATAAGGAGCTCTTCCACCGTAAATACACCCCAAGATAAGCATTTATTATTGATGCAACATTTATGATTAAAATCTCCAGGATTCCACCAAATTTCAAGAATCTCTAGAAGGATCCTGAGCTAGGGTTTTGAACTCAAAAGGTAACATCTCTACCCCATGTTCAAATACAACTATGAGATAGATATTTGGGAAGTATAATGGGTTGAGAATCACCATTTGAATGGGAAGATACACTAGTTCTTTAATGGGTCTTATGAACTAGGGTTTCTAATGAATAGTAAATGGGTAAAGACTAATGTTGGAATTGGGTGGTGATTTATGTCTGCACCTATTGTGTTGTGTAGCTTAAATTCTTAATAAGTCGATTGGAATACAAGGTAGGAGTAAGATCGTACACACTACCCTCACCTGACCCCACTAGTGGGATTTCACTGGGTATGTTGTTGTTGGAACAAAAAGAGCTACATTAGCTTCGAGACACTTAAAGTATGTTGAGTTGAACCCTTCCATAGAATCGTTTCTCCAAACTCCAACAACAACAAAAAAACCCAGTTTGATCCCAGCAGGTGGGGTCTGGGGAGGGTAGTCTGTACGCAGACCTTACCCATACCTAATACGGGTAGAGAGGTTGTTTCCAATAGACCCTCGGCTCAGGAAGGGCAAGAAGAAGAGGAGGAAAGCAAGGAAGAAGGATGGAAGATAAAAGAAAAAGGGAGAGATAAAGGATAAGTGGTACCAAATAATAGCAACAGGGAATACAATACCTGAGGCGAACAAAACCACATAACGTAATAAAAATCTAAGAATATGAAAGGACATGCATGCTACTAAGACTATGGGTGAACAACTATAAACTACCTACTAACCTTCTACCTTAAGCTTCGACCTACACACCCTCCTATCAAGAGTCATATCCTCAGTGAGCTGAAGCAACGTCATGTCTTGTCTAATTACCTCTCCCCAATACTTCTTAGGCCTACCTCGACCTCTTCTCAAACTCTCCATGGCCAACCTCTCACACCTCCTAACAGGAGCATCAAACTCCATGTTTTCTAAATGCTAGCTACATGACTAAATGGCATCCAAATTGTTAGTGTATAATTGTGGGTGCACTATGCATGTTTTCATCAAATGATATGGTTTCAAATGCTATGCTTCACATGACGAATATGATTATGAAAATTTCAAAATTTTGAATGAAAATGAATATGATGCTAAAGCTTTTCCAGAAAACATGAATATGACTCTATGGTTTTTCAAATGAAAGGCAAACGAATATGCAAATGGCATAAGAATTATATGTGGCTATTTAGCCTAAACTTTTTTTTTTCCAACTGCAGCTTAGCCTAAACTTAAAGACCATGATTAAGGGCCAGAAGTACCAAATGAAAATAAAAGATTTTGGGAATATCCTCAAATGACTAAGAAGGTATTTGCAAAAAAGGTCAAATATCCAAAGCTACACATGTCAGTGTAGGACTATGGTTGTATCCAATGGTTTGGACAATTAAATAATCACCCTTGGTTGAGTTATTAATGCTAGAAAAATTGTCAACATCCACACGACATTGGTAGGGTAGTGAGATGCCCAACCCGGTCGGGCTAAGATCGAAACACCATGGGTACACAAGGTGGCTTATAACTCCCACTAAAAGTTATAAATTTGTTTAAAGCTCAAACTCTAAGATGTTTATGAAATGAAAATGATATTGTTTTGAATTGCATATTATCTCTTCATGCTTTTTTTAAAATGTCTTGTCCCATTTCATGTGAGGGAATCGACGAGGTACGAGTACTTGTTGTTGTGTACACATCCCTTCGCCGTGGCGCTGCATCTCTTTTGTGGACCCTCGCTAGACACCTCCCTCATTCCTTCAGTCTTTTGGTGAGCCCTATTCTATGTTCGGGATAATCCTATTGATGACAAAAAACATTAATATTCTTTTTGATATAGTCGGGGTCTTGTCCGGCAATTCTTTATTCATATGGTCATAGAGGCTCCATAGACATAGTGGTCATGCTATCTTTTGTCATTTCCTATTGAGGTTACATATGGCATGTATGAATAACTCTTTCGTTATTTACAGCTTTACAAGTCTAAATGATGCATGAGTTACGGTTATTAGGCCATGAAGGGTTGGTTCGCTGTATCAAAGTAAGGCATTGATTGCCGTGTCTGCTTTCATAGGTTGGGCGTGACAGGAATGCTATAAAAGTGTACCAAACATAAATACAATGTTGTTTTAATTAAAATAGGGGACAGACCCTACGGTGTGGGATAACTGGGTATGTTGTTGTAGTTGTAGGGGACAGACTGCCTATGTTACTATTAGAGCAGAAGCCCAACAACCAAAGAAGCTAGCTGGTAAACAGAGAAGTCACAAAGAAATTTCATCTTCCTGAACACACATTATCAATTTTTATAAGATAATATTTTATTGACATTGTCAACAAACATAGTCATGCCAAGAGAGTAATTTTAGAAGCTAATAGCCAACCATATATAAGCTTTTCAACATTCATGAATTATGATTACTCACCAAGAAGAGAAGGAAATACTTGTAGTTTAATGCTCCAACACAGTTGACAACCCACACACAATGATGATCCATCTTTAGCACACACCTTCCACCTAAAACATGGAAACAGACGCAACTCAATCGCAAACGAAATAACAGAAAAAGAAATCATCATACGGTGAACAACAAGAACTCACAAACAGAACAGTGATGACACCGAGGCGGTTTTAACTGGTTGCACTTTCTACAAAAACGTATTCTTGGATTCCCCGAGTCAGCTGGCGAAGCCCCAAATTCTGATGCAGTTAACGGGTCAGCTTCCCCTCTTTCTTCATCCAATTCTGGCCTCCAATTTGGAGGCACACTACCAGGATCAGTAAAAACAACGGAGAAATAACACCACAGAAGCATCACCAACTGCAACCATCACAAATAAGTACTAGTTTAGCTACTTAGTAGCAAAAAAGTTTATCTAATCTTAAGAAAATTACTCATTTTATTATAGGGAGAAGCACATAAGCCACGGGATTGTAATTCAAGAATGACTAAGAAAAAAAACTTAATTTTAATTTCCCAAATTCCATAAAATATTCGCTTGCACCTCCCATCAAAACCCGAGGGAAAAAAAAAGTGAGAAAATGTAAATGCGTTAAACACCCAAAAATCATCAAAACTTATTACTAAACCCCCTCAAATATTCCTAAAGTACAAAAATTTGGAAGAAATTTACCAGACAATGGAATATGACGAGTACTAAAAAAGCGATGAAGGCATCAAGGAGACCGCCACTGCTAGCAAGGGACGGCCCATAATTAGTCAAAACGATGGCGTAATAAGTAACTCCCACAACTCCCATAACTAAAAGGATCATGATCGAACCGAGCCCTCGTAAGGCCGTACAAAATCTGAATACGTTCCATGCCATTACAGCTCCCGATCTATACATAATAACAAAATAAAATTACACCGAAAATCAAACGAAACAAAAAAAATGGGCTCTTTAAGAGGAATTTTTTAGGGTTTATGAATATATAAATGTATGTAAAGTGGAATGCATTGGTAGGTGATGGAGTGAAATAGTGAGGAAGAAGGAAAATTGGTGCTCGTCAGAAGGATAAAATTGAGATTTGCAGAGGTCAAGCTGGGAAAATTTGTGCACCTAATGAGTAGTTTACTGTATTTTAAGATAGAGGTTTTGTTAAGGCAATAGTATTGTACTAGTGTATTTGTAACAGTATTTGTCCGCACTTTTTGCGGTCATTAAAAAAATATATAGGTATACATAATTTATTTGTAAAAACTGAATAAATCAAATATTAGTAAGTATTTTATGACACTATGATTGCAACTTTCGTACCTTCAACACTATACATATTATAAATTTGTTATGGAAGGATAAAATTGTCCCCACATCTATAAGGGGATTAATTTGTATATATAAAGTTGATGCGTATTTCTTAATCAATTATCTCTTTGATTTTCTAAAAAGTTTGGAGTTCAAGAAATATGTGTTCTTTTTAACAGAATAATAAATATCTTTATTTAATATATGCATATCTAACTTTATTTTTTAAAATCTTAATCGAATTTTCTCATTACATAAAAAAGAATGTAAAATTATAATACAGATAAAAGCAAATTAAAATATAAACAAAGACATTTGCACATGATGAAACAATAATAAAAAATAAAATAAAAATAAAAAGGAAGTTGCACCCATCTTGGCCATTGATCGTTTCTATCTTGAAAAACACAATAATTTCATAGAGGAAAGGATTATTTCTTTAGATGTGATCATCTTTTTTAAGAGACTTGTAAACTCAATTCGTGTCCTTCATAGTAGCTTGAAGATGGTTTTGCTTAATATTTTTAAAAATAAAAGATCTCATCTTAAGTATTGCCATGAATTCCTGTGTGATTTCTTTTTTACAGTTCTTGCCTTTATTACTTCCTTTAGTGAAAATCAACTACCAAATTTTATTTTTAGCAATGTTATTTGTTGAGCGCTCCAAGTTGGCATATTCCTTAAAACTATTGTAGAACTATTCTACAATATATGTATTTATATGTGTTTTGACCTTTAGTATACATCCAAAATATATTAACATCAGAAATAATATACTTGAGTAAACATTAACTATTGATATTAGTACCTTATTATGCTATCTGTCATATTTAATGATATCCTACATCATGTCACGAAACGATACTATTATTATTAAATAAAAGATCTCAAAAGATATGTAATATATACTGAAATTTATAATTGAGAGAAGAAAATTTAAAGAGATATGTAAGCGTGAAGATGGAAGTAAAGTTTATAAATTTTTCGAGTAATTTTAAGAGGGTAGTAGGGGTGGGCATAAAATCCGAAAAACCGAATTCCGAACCGAACCAAATTAATTTGGTATTTTGGTTTCGGTTTTTTCGATTTTTCGGTCTAATTCGGTTATGAATTTTCGGTATTTCGGTTCGGTTTTCGGTTTTATAATTCTACAATTTTGGTAAACCGAAATACCGAAAATTCATACTACTAAGCCCAATTATAGGCCCATGCGGCCAACCCATGCATCCCCACAATCCACTAACACCAAGGCCCAGCTCCCTCAAGCCTCTCAACTCCCAACCCAAGCCCGGTAGAATTACCCACTACACAGTACACATTACATTACTCATTAGGATTTAGGGCTTCGTTAATGCTTAGACCTTAGTTGCTTACTGCCTTCAGACTCAGAGTTCAGACTTCACGCTTCGACTGGAGAAGTGGAGATATCATCGAGAAGAAGAAGACGAGAATCGAGTCATCGACTGGAGTTGGACGACTGGACGACTGAGACTCTGCGAGTCTAGGATATCACTTTATCACTTATCAGTCTGCGAGTAGACGATTCTCGTCTGCTTACTGCTTAGAATCGATTCGATTCCTCACTCCTCACAAATTCCGGGCAAACGAAGTGTCGAAGTCTCGAAGACGCTGCTGTCATGTTCCAGTGTTCAGAGCTTGATTCAATTTCAATTTCAAAGGTATGTTTCACTTTCTTTTGGTTGTACTGCTAATTGAATGAACTGCTGTTCCGAGCTTTTCGCTTTAGTAGGAAAATATCATCTGTATCACATTCATGCTGTTTAATTCATTTGTAGATTTTTGTTTCAAAATAACTGTTACTGGGATTGTTACTGATAGCTAGGTAGTTAAATTTGTAGATTTAGTTGTAGGGTAGCAACTAGCAAGGTAGTTAATTTGTTGATTGTTACTGATAGCTAGGTAGTTAATTTGTTGATTGTTCATTTATATTTATATTTGTTTTATTTTGTATAGATGGAAGATACAAGTAAAGTAAGTGATGTTGGTTCCAGTGAAAGTTTACCTATTACGGTAGATAGTAACACCAACACCATTGATACTCAAGATTCCAAGAAAAGGAAAGCAATGCAACCTAGGTCTGACGTTTGGAACCATTTTGATAAATTTGAGGTTAATGGGGTTGGGAAAGCACGGTGTCGATATTGTAAACAAGCTTATGCTGCTAATTCATCTAAGAATGGAACAACAGGATTGAAGAATCATTTGCTTAGATGCAAAGAATACCCACTTAAAATTGCAGAAGATAATAGTCAAACAAAGCTAAATAAATGGTGAGGTGTATGCTTATATGAATTCTTTGTTTGGAGAGTATCTAAAAAAGTATTCAACCGAATCTTGTCCTCAATCTCCATCTAGTTCTACTTCATCTAACAACACATATAATACACCTAGTGAGAGTGTTATAAGTGCATAAAAAATAAGGACTAAGCTTAGCTTGAAGAAACAAAAGGAAGACAATGGAAATGGGGGTGCTAAATCGGAGTTGGATAAATACATTAGTGAAGAACAAGAGCCTTATAGTGAAGAATTTGATATCTTAAGTTGGTGGAAAACACATGCTCCCAGATTTCCTATTCTTTCGGAGTTGGCTCGTGATGTGTTGGCAATTCCAATTTCTAGTGTGGCGTCGGAATGCGCGTTTAGCACTGGTGGCCGTATTCTTGATTCATTTAGGAGTTCATTGACTCCTAAATGTGTGCAAGCTCTTATTTGTCTTCAAGATTGGCTTAGAGAAGAGAAGAATCCTATTAATGTTGAAGAAGACTTGAAGTATCTTGAGGAAATCGAGCTTGGTAAGCTTTAATATTTGTGTGTATTTTAATTCAAAATAATATATCATGCCTTTTCTTTTGTATGACATATTTGGTTGTATTATCTTTAGATATGGAAAATAATGGAAGAACTACTAGCATTGTTTGATGTATAGTTGCAACTTGCATCTTGAGTGGTAAGTTTAATACTCTATTTGTTTGGTGATAACTGATAATGATATACTTAATATTATGTAGTTCTGTTTTATTATCATCAAACTATAATATTCTAACTTATGATTTATATTTTTTTTAGGTTCAAGTGCAATCATGCCCCGTGCTACTGCTCAACGCCCCGTGCTACTGCTCAAGAGTCATGACTGTTTGTTGAGGGATGCCCTCTCTGTTTTTGTTGCACTATGTTTAAATGTTTAAGTGTTAAGACTGTGCAGACTTGCAGTTGGACTGTGTTGGACTTGTTAAGACTGTTTTTGTTGGACTGTGTTTAAGTTGTTGGAATTGTTGGATTGTGTTAAGTGTTTAACTCATTAACTGTGTAATCAGTACTGTGCAATTGGCAGTTGTGCAACTGCAGATATTATTCTGCAATTGCAGATGTTTTTTTTGCAACTGCAGATGTTATTCTTGTGCAGTAATATAGTTATGCAACTGCAGATGACCAGATGTTATTCTTGTTTCACAGTTTCAGGCTTTCAGATTTCACTTTCAGCCATGTGCACAGCTTTGTATATATCAGACTGAACAACTGCACAGGTTTCAGAATTATTGTATATATCAGACTGAACATTGTGCAGTTGTGCTTGACTGCTTGTGCATGTTGCTGTTTCATGTTTTCATGTTGGTGTTTCAGTTGTGCTTGTGCATATTGGTGCAATAGTGTCAAATTAGAGTGAAAATTACAGTGTTGGTGTTTCAGGCTTTCAGCCATGTGCACGTTCTTGTGCTGTCAGCTGTGCATGTCCAAAGTCCAATTGTCCACTTATATATTGAAAAACAGTGCATAGTCCACTGTTTGTTACTTGTCACAGTTTCTGGCTTTCAGGTTTCAGCCATGTGCAGTTGTGCTTGACTGCTTGTGCACGTTCACGTTGTGCACTTGTGCAGTTGTTTTACAGTTTTAGAGTGAAAATTATAGTGTCAAATTAGAGTGAAAATTACAGTGTTGGTGTTTCAGGCTTTCAGCCATGTGCACGTTCTTGTGTTGTGCATGTCCAAAGTCCAATTGTCCACTTATATATTGAAAAACAGTGCATAGTCCACTGTTTGTTACTTGTTAGCACAACACTTAAAACTTAGCAGTTAGCAATTAGCATTGATTGTTAAAAACCGAAACCGTACCGAACCAAAATAAGAAATACCGAACCGTACCGAAATAATTTGGTACGGTATTTGGTATACACAATTGATAAACCGAATACCGAAATACCGAACCGAAATACCGAACGCCACCCCTAGAGGGTAGCACTAAAGGGATGAAATAATAGCTGAAGTAAGAGGAGAGAGGGACAAGAAGAGGGGGGGGGGGAAGAATATGTAGGAAGCTGATGTGAAATAAAAGATTGCCCGTAATAGGAGATTATTTGATTTCAGAGGGTAGGAAATTGACGGAGGGGTTAAGGGAAAAAGAAGAAAGAAAAAAAGTAAAGAAAGAAAAAACTAAAAAAAGCAAACAAAATTCATACAACAAAAGTATTTGTTTAGTGGACGGAGCAGAGACTTTTGATGCCATTTTTTCCCCTTTCTTTAACTTTTATTATTTCATGTTTAGGGGTTATGTTGCTGTTCACTCATGAATGTTACAGCGATCTTAAAGCAAAGTACATAGATATACCATTTCTTAAAGTCAGAGAGAAAATATAAGAAAAAGAAGAAATAAGAAGCACATCCTGTTTGAATCTTGATCATAAGAAAATAAAAGAAAAAAGAAATATTGAATCAGTGCATAATTTCCCGAGCTGTTGTTGATACCCTCTCTTGCAGATCGATCATCATTTAAGAGCCTTCTTCCTCGAGAAAAACTAAGACATGAATCTAATACTGCGGTGAATATTATACCATTATTATTTCAGATATGGAATGAAAAGGGTTAACTTTGGGTAGAGGTCTCATGAAATAAAAGTTTTGAATTTATATAGGCAAAAGTAGAGGAATACCATAAAGTATATTAAAATTTTAAATTAAATATTTTGGAGTTATGAAAAACATAGGAGTTATAGATATTATTAAGAGTGGAAGTTAAAGAGATGTGAGTTACAAAAATAAAAATTTTAAAACAAATAAAGGACAAAAGATAATACAAATTGTCATAAATTTATATATTAAATATTTGGGAGTTATGGATATAGAAGGCATGAGAGTTATTGAGATTATTAATAGAATAATGATAAAAACTCAAAAACAAGAGAGAAAAAAATAAATATATTTCTTGGCCAAAGAGAGGTGTCACCTCACTTTTCTATTGACGACTCATATATATATATCATCATCATCATACTATATTATAAGCGGAAAGTCCCAAAGTGAAAGTTGAATTACCATATTATCCATTAAAAGCCGAATGACTATTTTGCCCTTAAATTACACATTTACTCCTATAATTTTTGTTACTTAAAAGTAAATTTACCTTTCAAAAATTAATGTTGTTGTATTAAATTGAAATTAGATAAACGTACCAATACTTGTCCATGTGCAACTCTCACTTTACTACAGCCTATTCAATGTGTTGCAATTGTTTTCATATTTCAATACTTATTGCAACCATTAGAATACCTATTTAATATTTCAACTCTTTTCAACTTCCAATATTAACTATAAATGGGAAGGTGAACCTTTACCAGTACCTTTTATATCCTACTCATAGAGCCCGTTTAGATTGACTTAAAAAAATTGGCTTTTAAGCACATGTGCTTAAAAGTACTTTTAAATGCTGGAGTTTGTTTTATAAATAAACAGTTATGTGTTTGGATAAAAGTGCTGAAACTTAAAACAAGTTGTGAAAGTGTTTGGTAAACAAATGATGTTAAGCACATTTTCTTTTAAAATGACTGAAATGTCCTTAAAGTTGATAACACTAAAAATAAGCTTATTAGTACAAGTTTTTAATGCTAAATTGATTCCTATACAAATTAATTTATGTCTAGTTCTTGTTAAGTTCTCAATGATTTGATAAAATGATTTTTAATATATATAAATTATTTATTTAAATAACATATAATAATAATTTGACTAAAATAACCACTTGGTCAATGGCATATAATAATAATAATTTAACTAGTTTACCACTATGACCAATGAACATATAAATGAAATATATATAGATGTTTCTAACTTTCAAATCTTTTTCTTGAGTCAATTGCCTCTGAAATTTGACTCGTGATGTTTTATTAAAAAGATTGTGATGGGGAGAGAGCACCACTAGAAAAGAAAGAAAGGCAAGGAAAAAGAGGGGAAAATAATAATGAAACGGTAAAGAAAGGAATAAAAGGAAAAGAGAGGAAAGTTATGAAGAAAGGAACAAGAAAGCAAGGCTGCTGCAACAGAACGGAGAAAAGAAAAAAAATAGCATATTTTAGGTTTTCTATTGAGGGGTAATTTCGGAATTAAGAAAAATTATAAGGGATAAGAATGTAATATATTTGGTCAAAATAATATGGTTTTTAAGTCAATTTAGAAAAAGTTGAGTTTACCCAACCTATTGGTTTTAGCTTTTTTAAGCTGATTTTAACTTTTTTTAAGCTCTTTTTTTGGTTGCCAAACACCTCCACAAGTTAAAAATAGTTTAAAAGCTGGTTCCAAACAGGCTCATAACATAAAAAAACGGACAACTAACTTATTAAGCAATTATTCTCTCTGTCAAGCCATTATCCATTAAAAACTCATTCTTCAAAATTATGCATACTGCTCAGCAGCACCAGCAACACAAAAAATCAAACTACAAGTGCCAAATCAGGTTAATTGATTTCTTTTTTTAGTCACTTTCCATAGTGTTTACGTGCTGTTCTAATAAAGCTTTAATTAATGTATGTTTACTGAGTATGTTATCTATATTATTCGGATGGTTTTTTTTTTTATTAAATTTTTTATCCTTTTCTTTTATTTTACCTTCATTTTATAAATTCACCACAGACGGAAGGAGGAAAACAAGTCATTTACTAAGTAGAATTTCAATACCCAATTTATCAAACACTAATAATGTTTATGGGTCGTAGAGTCCGTCTTTCTTGCTTTTTCTCTGGAACGTTATCTTTTTCTTTTGATATAAAGAATAAATCAAAAATGTTTTGGACCTTTATTGATCATGTGATTATTAACTTATTTCATTTTATAGTTGTATTCATATATTTACCTTAGACAAAACGAAGAAAAAATCGTACTGATTAGTATGAGATACACGTGCAACGCACGTATTTAGAAACTAGCATATATATATATATTATAGAAGAAAGTACTCCACTTTTTAATAATGGTAATAATCTGGAAGGTCTTGTTATATGTGTTGTAGCATGACAATTGACACGGATGGAACCGGAATCAAAATAACGCAAAATACAATTTGAAGAACTAAAATAAGAAGAACAAGTGTACCTAGCGGCATTCTAATTTTATAGCCGTAAAATGCCAAAAACGAGGAACGATCATGACAGGACGATCACTATGGTTCCTTGGGTCATATTTGATGGCCCAAAATTTTTTTAAACGATCCGGGTCCGAGAACCCTGCTCTCGTGGCCTAACGTCCCAGGCTAACGGATGCTTGACCAAGTTTGATGGAATATAGCACATGCCCACCATTATACTTGTTCCTCCTTATAACACCCTAAGCAGCGACTCTGTTGGCCTATCTTTTTTAATTTCTCACATTGTCTCGTCTCTTTAACTTCATCTTAGATTAGTTATCTTTAATATTTCACAAAGTTCAATATATTTTATAGAATGCCATATTGGCCACTGTGGAGATTGTTGTATCTCGAAGACTTCAACGACTGTTAAAAAGACTTGGCCGAAGATTTTGAGGTTACAAACTTCTAAAAGTGTGTAATTTTGCCGATTAATATTTATATAGGATATGTGGTTTTACTCACTCGTTGATAATTACTTGGGGAGAAATTCAAAAATAGCCAGATTTACAACTGGTCGTTCAAAAATAACCCAATTTCAAAAGTAATCGAAATTTAGCCACTTTTCATGTAAAGATAAATCTGAGCGAAAACATTATTCAAAACCCGGAAAATACACCAGTATATTATACTGGAGTTCCAGCATAAGTATGCTTGAACTCCAGCATATTATACTGGAGTTCCAGGATAAGTATGCTAGAACTCCAACATAATATGATGGAGTTGCAGCATAAGTACACTAGAACTCCAGCATAATGTATTGGAGTTCCAGCAAGTATAATTGTCCAGTATAATATACTGGAGTTTGGAGCACCAGTGCTCCAGTCTCCAGTATATTATATTGGAGTCAGCAAAGTATACCGTTCCAGTATAATATGCTGGGATTCGCACACAGTTGCACCGAACTCCAGTATATTATGCTGGACCGGTCTCTGTTGCAGCAAAATAGTGGCTATTTTTCATTGACTTTGTAAACGCTGACTATTTTTGATGACCAGTCCGAAAACTGGCTATACCGTGCTATTTTTACAATTACTTGTTGTATGTTGTAGAATAAAGGGGCTTGCAACTATTTTAGGTGGCACGATGAGCCAACGATTAATCAAAACTTGTCGTTGAGAAGGCCCTGGTTAATATTGGTACCATTAGAGATATAGTAGATATGCCCTAGATCCAATATCATATTTGATGATTTGAACATATTTTTGTGAACGTTATTTGATATAAAATATATATGGCATTTGATATTCTTTTATTATTGTTATTAATTGCTTGATTAATTTGATAAGGTCCTTGATTAAATTTTGAGACTTGACATTGTGATGGAGATCATGATAATGAGAGTAAAGTTTCTTATAATTTAATCTAAATTTGTTCTTGATCGTAAGATTATTAATTTGGACATTAGTAATCCGGTTAGATCAATATTTATGTGATCGTCTTTATGGGATAAATATTAGTTGATCTCATTAACTAAATTACATAGATAGACGATGCATATAGAGATATGATCATTGAACCGACTCATTGGATAATTCCTAATGGTTAGAATTACCATAAACTGTCAATAGGATATTCTCTTGAAGAATGTGGTGTAAAAGTTTTCCTTTGACCTGAGATCGTCATAGTAATTGACAAGTTATTTGTTGTGCTTTAATACTAGATATCTATGGCCCTAGGGCGATAGTTGAAAGGATATTGGGTATGATTGAATACTTGTAGAATTAGTGATTGATCAAGATGGAATCTGCCATCTCTTGGTAATGAGTTTAAGCTTCATGTTGTCGTGAATTATAAACGACCAAATTAAGACCTTGGCCAGGGCAATTGAATGAAAGAAGAAAAGAGTTTTTAGGTCATTCAATGGTCGATTATACTTGACATGAATACATAGTTGGTCGCCTATTAAGATTTGACAGTTGAACCATATCATAGGGTAATCCAGAGCTATAAGGACAGAAGGAATTACTATATTATTCTTCTACTGGTTCTTGAGAGTAAATTGTATACTTCATGTTATCCGGTCGTTAAGGAGTGTTGCTAGACGCCGCCCTTGATTAGTATATTGATGTGGTCAATTTACTACCGGTTTAGTATTGAACATATAGGGTCGCACACTAACGAGTGTTCTGATCTTTGCTAAAGAATTAATTACTTTATTATTTGATAATTAAATTAAAGAATTTAATTAGTCAAATAAATTTAGTTATTAGTCCAAATGAAATATTATTATATTCTTTGCTAGCACGGAGGATATAATTAATATTATGAACAAATTGAAATTTTCTATTTGGAATAGAAAATTGAATTATATCTCTTGGTTAATATATATATAAAAGATGTTACATAAAATAATAAAAGACTTGTTAGTTGAATCCAATTTTGAATTGGATTAGCTACTGAACGTCTACAAAGGTGAAATCCAATTGGGATTGGATTCCATAAAGGACGTAGGTGTCGGCTATCAATTCCCGTAAGGCATGGATTTGTATTTCCAAGGAAATTATGAATATATATAAGTCCTAATTTAGAATTGCTCTCAAATATAGAAAAGTCACGCCAAAGTTCTTTCCTTAGTCAAATGGGAAAAAAGGTTGTGCTATCAACCAAAATAGGATGACGAACACAGTTCCTTGGAGGAGCCACAAAGACCGATATATCAATTCTTTCCAAGAAAAATCGCTTTGTGAGAGTGAAAGTGCAATACAAGCCAAGAGAGAAAATACAATTACAAGAAAAGTATAGCGACCAACTTTGGTCCCTAAGGTAAAAGGATCAAATATTCTTATAAAGAAAGTAGCGACCAACGTTGGTCGCTATATTATTTTAATAATATAAATTTGGCGACCAACGATGGTCTCTAAATGAAAATTACGTTATTTATTTATTTATTATTAATCATGAAAAACGACCAACTTTGGTCTGCAAAAAATATTATATTTTAAAAATCAGGAAAATGGAGACCAAAGTTGGTCGCTTTGTTATTAATTTTTATAATTTTTTTTTAAAATAAGCGACCAAAATTGGCCGCCAACTGCAAGAATTAATTTTTTTTAAATAATCAGCGACCAACTTTGGTCGCAATATTTCCAGAAATTGTTTTTTTTTTAAAATGGAATGGCGACCAAAGTTGGTCGCTAGAAAATTGTTTTTTTTAAGTGAAAAGCGACCAACTGGAGACCAAAGTTGGTCGCTTTTCTTAGTATATTTTTGGCAAAAATTGCCAGTTTTGGCAGCTACACCACCTGCCAGCTTACCAAAAATCCTAAACAGGCATTTTATGCCAACAATAACAACAATTAAAAGCAACAAAGTATAAAGTTCAATAGAACTAACACATTAAGCTAACAAAACTAAGTTAACGCTTATTACAATCCCATTCGAAAACATGTTCTATTGTCTAGTTCAAATTATATAAAGTACTCAAGGAGTGTTCTTTCAGCATCTTCGTCTGAAAGTTGGATTGCCTTGCACGACTCATTAGGTGGCTGACTGCGTATGAATTCCCCCACATCAACTGTGAAGCGAACCTATAAGAAAAATTATATTGAATTAGTATTTCAAAATTTATATAAAAGTAAATCAAAATACTTAATGAAAAGTAAAAAAGCTTACATGTATAGTCGAGGCTCGACCCTCGACCCACCTTTCTGAATCAGTCTCTTTCTTCTTCTTTACAATACGAGTTTCATTGAATAACTCATCTTGCTTCATTGGCATCATAAAGCTGTCTGGTGGCTTTGGTGTTTATCCTCGTGGTACTATTACTCGGGATGAACTTGGATACAGAGAATAACTTGGATACAGTAACTGACAGGGTGTGTCTTTGATCAATTGTTGTTCTCATTAGCGATAATGATGATGAGAAGGCAATGACATGTGTTTCAAATAGTGATGGTGTAGGTAGGAATTTAATATTTCCTAAGTAGATAAAAGAAGTTATAGAAGAATTCTCTACTTCATTTTCCAAGAGGAAAAGAAGTTTAATTGAGAGTGACAAGGTTGATGGTGATGAAATGTTTTCCGTTGGTCGTGGCAGTTCCCATAAAACGGGGATCATAAGACTCTATTATAAGCACGTGATTTTTGCTTCACGGGAATTACTCCAAAAAGAAAAAAAAGAAAATAAAAAATATATGCATAAGTGTTTTTTGTCATTGGTTGATTCTCATTAAATGTTAATTTGTGGGTGTATAATTTTATTTTTTGTTTTATTTAAGAGTTTTGTTTAAATTAAAGTGGAAAATAAAGGAGGATACTCGGTTTTGGGCCAGAAAATTAAACAAAATAGGCCCAAAACAAGCTGGCCCAATGAGCAAAATGGTCCGTCCCCTTAAAGGTGTCCAAACGACATCGTTTTGTCCCGGTTAAGCTGGGCCGTTGATCTCAAATGGATCAACGGCCAGGATCACACCCCTGGACCCGTCAAATCTGACCCGATCCATTCCCCTACCCGGTCTCAACCCACCATCAACCCCCGAACGACGTCGTCCCTCTTCAATGAGTAGATCCTGGCCCTTGATCTCACATGATCCGACGGCCAGGATCTAAACCTCAAAATCATATATAAAGCCCAACTTGGTTACCCCGCCCCCTATCCAAAACACCCCCCGGCTTCATCGTCTCCCTGACTAACCCTAACACCCAAACCCTAGCCGCCACCCCACCCCTTCGCCTGAAAGCCGGCGGCAACGGTGCCGTTGGCCATGAGTCTAACACCCCTGAACCACCATGACCCCCCTCTCCAAATCCACACTCAGCTTACCTCGAATCTTCCCCGAACGTCTCGAATCTTCATTCGAAGATCCGAGACCAAACCTAGATCTACACCAAACCACCCCATATTCACCCTAGTCACTCCCCTAACGTCCCTCAGGCCCTAATCAGCTTTGGTTCCGGTCAAATGCAAACAGAACTTGTCGAATCCCAAATCTGAGTTCAAGAACCCTAAAAAACCAAACCTGTTTCGTTTGAGGTAAGTGTCCGATGTAATCGTCTTTTCTTTCCTCTTGTTTAGGTTTATGTATATGTTTGTGGATTTGTTCTAGATTATTTTTGATTATTTTCTGTCCATCTTCAAAGACCCTTTTGTTCGGTCGATTTCTTTTCTCAAATATTAATTGAGTGTTATAAGATGTTTAGTCGCTTCGATTGATGTTGTCGACCAGTTAAGTTTCATAAACTCCATGTTAAATGCCCCGAGTTTTGAAATGAATTGGTGCCTTGTTTAGTCTGTGTTGTTTGTCGATTAATTGTTACGTATATTAGTTCGTATAGTCGATTTGAGTAACGTCGTCAAATAATTAAGTGTCGTAAAGTTCCATCGTTATTCAGAAAAATGCCTGAATCACTCATTTGTTCTATTTTGAGTTCAGTCGATCAGTGACTAGTTAGTATACATTATAACTCGAAAAGTCGACTCGACACATGTTGTCGTTAGTTTCACAGCATCGAATAACAAACGACCTAACTCTTACTGGTTGATTTTGTTGAATGGTCGTTTGTTAGCCGTGGGAGGGGGCATAAGAACTAGTAACTGGCAGATACAATAGAATGAAAGGGTGGGGCAAGGCAGCAATGATCAAGGGTCTGTGGGATAGCTTTGGTTGGGGGAAGAAATTGATTAAAGGTTCAGGATTAAAGGAGCTGTCAAGTGTCAATTAAAATACTATTAGCCTAATGACAATGGGGAACAAAACACAAGAGCATGGGAATTAAATGAATACTTTAAACCCATAACCCTTGAATAGAGCAATAGGTCAGGCGTGGGGAACAAAATGACTTGCATCAAGAAGATGCTTAGGCATGGGAAATGAAGGGGATGGGCAGTCACTGAGGCTGTGAAGTTCTAGGCAGCCCTTAGGGGTTCTCATTCAGTTATAAATAGAGTTGTTTTTAGTTAAGAAAGGGCTGGACATTTTTTAGTCTCGAGAGAGGTTTTAAGTTCGAAAAACTGAAAGAAAGAAACATAAAGAAAATTCCAGAATACTGTAACCAAACACTGTCTGAAAATTGCCTAAGAGTTTAAGTTGGTCGAGCTGTCTTTGCCAATTGTTGTTGGTTATTTGCCGAGCTGTTTGTGATCATTGGTTTGCTGGTGCTGTTACATTGAGTATTCTGGGTGTTTCTGCTGTTTTGCTACTGTGTCTGGGATTGTTTACTTGGTGCTCGACCACCTATTGGGTTTTCCTTGTTGTTGAGACTGCTGCTGTTTATTTGTGGACTATTGGTGACATTGTTGCTGATTGTTTGCTGTTGATTGTTGACTGTTGCTTACCTGCTGTTGTTGTGTTGTTGCATACTACTCAGCTGATCATTCTCCTTCTTCTTTTGTTTTTCTATACCAGGTACACGACTAATACTGTCCATGTAACTTGAAAGTTGAGCATGAATACAAAAGAGAGGATTTGAAGACGTTTATGTCCACATATAGTTGTTATATCGAGTATCATATAGTGTGTAATGGTTTACATTCTTGCCTGGGTACTGGAGTTGGTCCTCTCATATAGTGAATGTAAATGTAGGATAATTTAATATCATATTGTGTGTAGGTTGACAGACAAGAGGATTGGCAGTATAGTAGGCTACATCTTAGAAATTAGTTGTGTTTTGTGATTAGCATGTCCTTAAATGCATGTCAAAGTATAAAACTATCCATGGTAGTTAATTTCATTTCCCTTTTGATAAACTGCCTCATTATAATTGTCGAACCACGCCCTTAGAACAAATAGCACAAGTCTGCATTCCCCAACCTTACAAAGGTTGAGCCCAAGTCGAAACGGGCTAAGCAGGCCTTCATCGGAAAATCAGTGGCCCAGGCCTGGCCAATCCCGCATAAGCTGGGTTTGGGCCCATGAGATCCGATCGCTTGCCCGTGTGGCGCGGCTTTGTTTCTGATTTTTTGTAAAAGCATTCTGAATCCTGCTATAAATGACCCGCAAGCATATAATTAACTAGGACTATCTCTGCTTTCAATTAGTAGAGACAAACGCGACAAGAAACGTAGTTGCTATAGGATATCCTTTTAAAATAAAGACGAGATGAGCCTCGACAAATAAAAACGCACAAGTTGCGGGGCCCTCGTTAAATGTATATATTGAAGCATTCAGTTTCCAGGACGGGTCGTTTAGCAAATCTCACGGCCTTCCCAGAATAATAATACGCTAGTCGCTTTAGGCGCGCCTTTAATAATTTAATTTTCTTAAACTCGGGTGCACATTTATGTGACCAAAATCCAAATCTCAACGGAGTCGAAATGTGTCTCTAATCACGGGTACATTGATTGTGACGTGGTCTGAGATGCATTTCCATGATGTTGCAAGTTCTTTTTTTAAAATAATGAATGAGACGAGCCTCGACAAACAAAAAATGCACAAGCTGCGGAGCCCTCTAAATGTATATATTAAAATACTTAGAATTCGGGTTAGGCCGTTTAGCGAATTTTACGGCTTTCCCCAAAATAACAATACGCTAGTTGCTTTAGGCACGCCTTTAATAATTTATTTTCCTTAACTCGGGTGCACATTTATGTGACCCAAATCCAAATCTCAATCGAGTCGAGATATGTCAACAACCACGGGTGCATGAATGTAACGTGGTTCGAGATATGTTTTCACGACGTTGCAATTCTCGTAAAATATAATAATAAAAGCGGTCAAGAGTTAAAATTTGCACATAAGTTCATATTTGTATAAAATCAGATAATCAAGCCAAATATGACAGTTGAGCGACCGTGCTAGAACCACGGAACTCGGGAATGCCTAACACCTTCTCCCGGGTTAACAGAATTCCTTATCCGGATTTCTGGTGCGCAGACTGTAATATGGAGTCATTCTTTTCCTCGATTCGGGATTAAAATTGGTGACTTGGGACACCCTAAATCTCCCAAGTGGCGACTCTGAAATAAATAAACAAATCCCGTTTCGATTGTCCTTTAATTGGAAAAAACTCCCTTGCCCCTCGCGGGTGCGGAAAAAGGAGGTGTGACAGCTCTGGCGACTCCGCTGGGGACTATTGTTGACCCAGAACCACTGGTTCAGGGTTAAGAATTCGAGCTTAGAATAATTGTTATTATTTGGCTTTATTTATTATCTGATTTTATTACATGTTTTAACTCAATGTGCTAAATGATGCTTTTACCGCTTTGATATTATTTGAATTGTGTATAAACTGTGCTGAAACCTTTCTCTTCTTACCTCCGAGGAGAAGCTCGCTGGTCGAGACTCTCTATTCTGTTAGTGTCAATGCCCAAGTAGAAAGAGGCTTGGATAAGTTACAAAGCCGGACGACCCCGCGGGTCCCCGGTACGTAGCCCCCTCCTCGACTCGAGTTGTCCGCTCGTGTAAGCCAGGTCTAGAACAAAGCCCAGTTTGAAGCTTAGTAAAACATAACTTCATGCCGGATCCCTAGTAGGAAAACGCTTATTTGCATCACGTTGCATTTGACTTAGGGGGCTCAACACAGGGGTTGGGCCCGTCCAGGAATAGCAACCTGAAACAAAGAAAGGGAGACCATCATATGGCATTTTGTCTGTTATCGCATTTAATTTGCTTCAAATTTGCATGTTGACAGGCGGGTGATAACAGGAGTTTCGATAGCATAAATAAAAATGAAAAAAAAACAATGTCCAAATGTTTTTCATTTTTAGAAAACTCGTGATTTAGATAAATTTCTTACCCGAACTACGTCGGTTTGATTCCCACCGGATGTGGGATACGTAGGCAACCCTTATCGGGTCCAACTCCCCGATTTTGTTTACCAAAAATTATATATATATATATATACATATACCCATGTATGTATATACACATATTATTTCTTTCAAAAAAAAAATCTTTTCTTTCTTGTCTAAAAAACACCTTAATAAATGTGCAGAATGAGCACAAAGAGGAGTTCATCTGAGGCCATTATAAATAAAGTTCCTCTGGGCTTACGCATGTGGTGGAGCGATTTGGGAGGATCAGGGTAAGATACAGTCAAAATATACTTGGGAAATTTGGTTGGATTGCTGGACATCGATCCGCGAGGGGACGTTATCAGGGCTCTAATTTCATTTTGGGACTCGGCCCACAACGTATTTCACTTCTCAGATTTCGAACTCACCCCGACACTGGAGGAGTTGGCAGGGTACATTGGATGTCCTAACATCCCTATGAAAGAGCAGTATCTCGTTGCACCAAGGGCCGTAACCATACACAAATTCCTGGATATCGTAAAGATTCGCAGAACGGTACATAACCCAGAGTTATCAAAAGGGTTTTGTAGTTTTGCATTTCTGTACGACCGATACGGTCATCTGGGAGGGTTCAACAATCCCGAGAGTAAGATCTGCAGTGGGGAGAACCGGTTGGAATGAGAGAGGCACAGATGTATTGCTTTTATGATAGCCTTTCTGGGTTTTTTGGTGTTCCCTAAAAGAGACGGAAAAATTAACATACAAATTGCTGGGGTCGTCAATACTTTGATCAGACAAGAAAATAGCACTCTGGCACCACTGATAATTGCGGAAATTTTCCGCGCGCTCACCTTTTGCAAAACCGGAGGAAATTTCTTTGAAGGATGTAATATACTGCTACAAATGTGGATGATAGAGCATCTATGTCATCGCCCTCAATTTCTGAAGTATGGGTCATCACAAAAGACTTGTATAGAAGAGTTTCCCACCAGGATCGACGGGTTCAGATTGCCGGAAGGGGTCGCCGAATGGGTCACGCTACTGCGCTCTGTTTCAGCAAACCAGATAGAGTGGGCATTCGAGTGGCTACCCCTAGATGAGGTCATACACATGACGGCCACCGAATCTTATTTTCTGTTGATGGGTCTCCAAAGTATCCAGCCCTACGCACCATGCAGGGTGTTGAGGCAGTTGGGACGATACCAAGTAATCCCGAAGGAAGAAGATCTCAGTAGCCAAGTGATTGAAATTGGACCTGGTGGGCAGTTCCCTGAAGCATTCGTTCGGAGAATCTGGAATGAATGTCAAACCCTGAAGTTAGATACCTGTGTACGAGATCGGGCTAAGGGCGAAGTGTCTCCGAAATACCTCCCGTGGTACAGAAGAGAGCTTGAACATCAGAGACCAACTAAGAGAGCTCACATCCAAGGCTTTGAGGAATCTTCACAGGCAGAGTGGAGCTGGTTAAAAAGGGAAGAAGGCTACCGGGCTGAAATCGGGAGGCTAAAGCAACAAGTCGAGAGGCTTGTATTTGAGAACAACGTGCAAGTCGCCTCGGAGCAGGGTGAAAAGAACAAGCTAGCCCAAGAGAACCAGACACTAAAGGCTCGCCTACGCCAAGCCAGCAAAAGTAACATTTACCGACAGAAATGTCGCTCCGACGAAAGGTTGATAGCAAGTTTGAAAAATCAGGTCGTCCAAAGCCAAGAAGAATTAGAACAATCAGAAGCTCGCATAGCAAGGATGAAGGTCAGATGGGCAAAATGCACAATGGCCCGGAAGCAGCGTCTGCAACAGGTCATAAGGGATTATGAAATGAGCATCGGGATATTAAGGGAAACAAACTCCACTCTACATGATCGGATCATCAAACAAGCACGATATGCTCAGGCCGACAAGAGACATTGTTACGATGCAATGGCCTGCATGGAAAGACAAATGGAGTTGTTCCAGGATCGACTTGCCGACAATGCTTAGGCATTGGGATTGAAGAACCAACAGATCAGGCAATTGTTCATTGAGAGGGACAACATTCGAGGAAGGATCGACAAAATTGGGCATTACATCTACATGAAATGCCTAGCAGGGGAGCAAATACCTCGGAAAACCCTCCTTGTTTCCATCATGGGCTGCGTCCACCGAATTATGAATGAGTTGAAGAGCTTGCAGAGGGACCTCACACCAAGGGCCGCGGAAAGGCCGAATTATGCTTCGCGGGCCCTTAAGTTGGAAAATTAATCTCTGGTCGAGTCCTGTTTATTTGGCGTTGTTGCTTTCCCATATGTTGTTTTCTTTTCTTTTAGTCAAATCGGGTTAAGAACTATGGAGTCTGTTCTATTGCTGTTCCTTGTTTGAAGTAATGTGTAATAGCAAAATTTTGAGAATGAATTTAATGATTCCAAAAGAATTTTGTGTTTCCTTACTTTATGGCAGAACTACGCCTGGTCTGATTCGCACGGGGACGTGATACGTAAGCAATCCCCATAAGATTCCACCGCTTTTAATAAAGAAAGAAAAGAAAATACAAAAATAAAATAAAATACAGGGTTTCCCAAAGTACTTTAAAAAAGGACAAATGAGCAAGCCGGGATGACGCATGTTGTTTGAAGCAAAACATGTAGAAACGGTTAACTGCCTAGGAGCATTGTATCCTCTATGTGTTATAATCAAATCTGTTAAGCTCTAACGCTAACAAAGTTTGTTGTTGTCTGAATCCAGACAGTTAGTTGTTAAAGAATTCTGGCAACACACCCTTACCAAACCAGATCCAAAGGACCGGTAGCAACAAGCATGACTACTTCAGAGAATAGTAACGAGGAAGAAAGGCCGATGAGCCAATTGTTAAAAGAAGCGATGGAAAAGATTGAAAGGATGAGACTAGAGATGGATGCAATGCAGCTAGCTTTAGCTAAAGCGCAAAAGAGCCCTGAGCCACTGGGGCACATGCCGGAATACCCTCACTCCGGTCCTTCAACAAGCCTCCCGAATCCCCGTTATCATCAGGAAAGAAGCCCACATGATTCCCAAGCTCCACCACCCCATCAACCTCTCCCAACACCAAATATTCCCACTTTTGTGGGACCCACATCATCTACCCTGCAAAGAACGACCAGCGAGCCATTGTTTCAGGCTCACGATACGCAATACTATCCCCCTGAGCCCACATTCCATGCCCCCGAACCACAGGCCTACAACCCGCACTTGGAGGTACCGGCAGAGGTTGAAAAGCCGGTTAAAACCCCCAAACAGGATGAGGTATTGAGGAAGTTCAAAAGCCTGGAGCAGTCCTTCTGGAACCTGCACGGATTGGGCAACCAAGTTAGCGTGGCTTACAAAGATCTATGCCCTTTCCCGGACGTCCAACTCCTGGCTGGGTTCAAGATGCCTAAGTTCGATTTATATGAAGGGCACGGTGATCCCATGGCACATTTGCGGGGATTCTGTAGCAAAATGAGAGGGGCAGGCGGCAAAGATGAGCTGCTGATAGCTTATTTCGGCCAAAGTCTGAGCGGATCTGCACTAGAATGGTATACCAGGCAGGATTCCAGTAGGTGGTACACTTGGGATGATCTGGCGCAGGCTTTCGCAGGTCATTTCCAGTACAATCTCGAGATAGTCCCTGACCGTCTCACATTATTGAGGACCGGAAAGAAACCCGGGGAAAGTTTTCGCGAGTTCGGGTTCCGCTGGAGAGAGCAAGCGGCCAGAGTCGATCCTCCCATGAGAGAGGGAGAGATGGTGGACTATTTCTTGCAAACATTGGATCCAACCTACTTTGGTCACTTGGTGACGACGGTTGGAAAATCCTTCAACGAGGTGGTGAAGATAGGGGTCATGATAGAAGAGGGTTTGAGGTCTGACAAAATCCTGAATTACTCAGCACTCAAAGCAACGACCCAGGCTATTCAGAACGGCACGGGAGGTGCGCTGAGAAGAAAGAAAGAAGAAATTGCCACGATCGAGGCAGGCAGTTGGTCCGGGTCTGGCAAGCCACATTATAACCGACCCAGACATCACAGGTCAAACTCCCATACAACCCACCACATCACTACTATCCACCCCAAGAACCTCATTTCACCGTCCGAACATACACCCAACCTCCGGTTCGCCCACAATGGCGTGCGCCAACTCCCCACAATACATACCCAGCTCCACATAATACCTACCCACCACCACAAAATACCTACCCTCCACCCAGAGCATACAGGAACCCTTCAGGGACAGGCTTTCGAGGGAGTCAAGCTGCTAAGAATGATAGGCTACAAAAACATAGAGCCTTTACTGAGCTGGGAGAGTCCTATACCGCCGTATTCCACAAATTGAGACGGTTGGGTTTGGTGAGTCCTGTTGAACCTAGAGAGCAAAACCCCCCATCCCAAAATGTGAACAGGTCAATAAGCTGTGAGTACTGCTCAGGAATGCTGGGACATGAAACTGAAAAATGTTGGAGACTGAAGCAGGCGATACAATACCTCATTGATGCTAACAAAATCGAGGTCCAGACGCCGGAGGCACCTAACATCAATCAGAACCCACTGCCAGCGCACCACGAGACTCACATGATCGAGTTGGTGTATGAGGGAGGAGAGTTGAGACAGCCCTCACAGACAGTGATGATGATCCAGGCTGCTCCGAAAGAAGGATCGACCAATGGAGGGACGGGGGTACAGTCGCTTGAAGAATGCGTCAAGCCGATAGTGATATTGGGAAAGAGCCCGTCCGCCATAATAAGCAAACCCGAGCCGAACAAGTTGGTAATATCAGGGACTCCACCCACGCCTGCAGTTGTGTTGAAAGGGGTGTACAGGGAACTGGTCACTATAAAGCCTGTAGTCCAGCTGCCGATGATTGATAGCAAGGCTGTGCCTTGGAAATACGAGAAGGCAGTGGTGATGTACAAAGGAAAACAAGTGGAGGAAGTTAGTTGTGAAGCGCAAGGGCTGACTCGATCAGGTCGGTGTTTTGCTCCGGTGGAACTGAGAAGAACCAACCCCGTTACAACCAAGAAACCTGTGTCCGAAGAGGAGGCGGAGGAGTTCTTGAGGAAGATGAAAGTGCAGGACTACTCCGTGGTCGAACAGTTGAGGAAAACACCAGCCCAGATCTCGCTGCTGTCATTACTGATCCATTCTGAGGAACATCGCCGGGCCCTGATGAAGATATTGAACGAAGCTCATGTGCCCAACGAGATTTCTATAAACCACCTGGAAACCATTGCCAACAAGATTTTCGAGGTGAACAGGGTAACATTCTCAGATGATGATCTGCCGGTGGAAGGTACGGAGCATAATAAAGCTCTCTACCTAACTGTCAAATGTGAAAACTCGGTAGTCACTCGGGTATTGGTGGACAATGGTTCAAGCGCCAATATTTGTCCATTATCCACCCTAAACCAGTTAAATATCGACCACGGAAGGATCCGCAAGAATAGCATCTGCGTCCGAGGGTTTGACGGAAACGGAACAGCCACTGTGGGGGATGTTGTGCTTGAATTGACCATCGGTCCAGTCCTGTTCACCATGGAGTTCCAGGTGTTGGATGCCACAGTATCTTATAACCTTCTGTTGGGACGACCGTGGATTCATGCAGCCAAAGCAGTGCCATCCACCCTACATCAGATGGTTAAGTTCGAGTGAGATAGACAAGAGGTCGTGTTGCACGGCGAGGACACAACGTGCACCATGGGTGGTGCCATTGTGCCCTTCATAGAGACCGATGATGACAAAGGTCCTTGGGTCTACCAGATTTTCGATACAATGTCGGCAAATAAGATTTCTGAAGGTGAGATCCTTCAGTACCCTAGGGTAGCTTCCGCAACAATCATGATGGTCTCGGAGATGCTGGACAACGGGTTTGTGCCGGGAAAAGGTTTGGGGGTTGAGCTTCAGGGGATTGTCCAACATGTCTCCCTGCCCAAGAACCTGGAAAACTTCGGTTTGGGGTTCAAACCAACCGTGACAGATAGGAAGCAAGCGCGAAAAATGAAGAAGAGGGTTTGGTTTCTGCCCAAGCCGGTGCCACGTCTCTCAAAGTCTTTTGTCAGAGCAAGTGCCAAGGGGCCACCAGTCCCAAAGATTCTAGGACCATTGATTGGTATGGATGGAGACCTGAATCAGAGTTTCGAGAGGCTATTCGCTGATGTCAGTATGGTAGAAGCTGGAGAAGGCTCCAGCAGAGCAGAGATACAGTTTGTGGGGCCTGAGGCCAAAACCAACAATTGGACAGTTACTCCTCTTCCTGTCCGAGGGGAGTCTTGGTAGTAGGCTTTGATTTATGTTTTTGTTTGTTTTGTTTTGTTCGGATTATTCCAGGGTGTAATCCAAATTTTACTTTTGTTTTGTAAAAGTGTGAACCCTTTTATCCCGCAAGTTTAATAAAGTTCTCTTCTTTTGTCCCATTTTAATTTTGTTTTGTTCTTTTTCTTTCTGAACAGTTCTCTTTTTACTGGTTCTAATGACATGGCATGCACAGCGGATCTTCGACCTAGTCTAATAAATCAATCTGAATCCGACTCAATGATGCAAGAGGTCGTTTGTGACGATGAATCTGAATATGACGAAGATAAAGCCTTCGAAGAGATAAACCGAGAACTGTGCCAATTTGAAGAAAAACCCAAACCTAACCTAAATGACACTGAGGCTGTGAATCTAGGAGACGCTGATAATGTCCGAGAAAACCAAGATCAGCATCCATATTGAGCCGAATGTCAGGGAAGAATTGATCAAAACCCTCATGGAATTCAAAGATGTTTTTGCATGGTCATATGACGATATGCCGGGATTAAGCACCAATTTAGTGGTTCACAAATTGCCCACTGACCCGGCATACCCTCCGGTCAAGCAAAAGTTAAGGAAATTTAAAACAGAAATGAGTGTAAAGATCAAAGAAGAGGTGATTAAGCAGTTGCAGGCAAAGGTCATTCGGGTCACTCGATATCCCGATTGGTTGGCCAATGTGGTACCAGTTCCAAAGAAGAATGGGAAAATCAGGGTGTGCGTCGACTACCGCAACCTCAACAAAGCGAGTCCTAAGGACAATTTTCCATTGCCCAACATCCATATCTTGATCGATAATTGCGCTGGGCGCGAGATTGGATCATTTGTGGATTGCTATGCGGGTTATCATCAGATCCTAATGGACGAGGAAGATGCGGAAAAGACAGCTTTTATTACGCCATGGGGAACTTACTGCTATCGGGTAATGCCGTTCGGATTGAAGAACGCCGGGGCAACGTACATGAGAGCAATGACTGCTGTGTTTCACGACATGATACACAAAGAAATTGAGGTGTACGTAGATGATTTGATCATAAAATCTTGGCGTCATGAAGACCATGTAGCAGACCTAAGGAGATTCTTCCAAAGACTCCGAAGGTATGATATCAAGCTTAATCCGGCCAAATGCGCATTCGGGGTTCCATCAGGAAAGCTGTTAGGATTCATCGTCAGTCGACGGGGTATTGAGCTGGACCCATCTAAGATCGAATCCATCCGAGATTTGCCACCGCCAAAGAACAAAACAGAGGTAATGAGTCTGTTGGGTAGACTCAATTACATCAGCAGGTTCATCGCTCAACTCACGGCGACTTGTAAGCCCATATTTCGGTTGCTGAAAAAGGATGCTGCGGTAAGTTGGACGGCAGAGTGTCAAGAGGCTTTCGACCAAATCAAAGGGTATCTGTCTAATCCACCCGTGTTGGTCCCGCCTAAGCCAGGGAAGCCCTTAATTCTTTATCTGACGGTCCTAGAAATTCATTTGGTTGTGTACTGGGGCAACATGATGACACAGGAAGGAAGGAGCAAGCCATTTACTATCTTAGCAAGAAATTCACAGTATATTATGTCAAGTACACTCAACTCGAGAAAACATGCTGCGCCCTAACTTGGGTAGCTCAGAAGTTGAAACACTACCTGTCCTCGTATACTACTTATCTCATATCCCATTTGGACCCATTGAAGTATATCTTTCAGAAACCTATGCCCACAGGGAGGTTGGCAAAATGGCAAATTCTGCTCACAGAGTTTGATATCGTCTATGTGACGAGGACAGCCATGAAAGCCCAGGCGCTGGCCGACCATTTGGCAGAGAATCCCGTTGATGAAAAATACGAGCCGTTAAGAACGTATTTTCCTGATGAAGAGGTAATGCATACAAATGAGCTGGAGTTACCCGATGAACCGGGGTGGAAGCTTTTCTTCGATGGAGCCGCAAACACGAAAGGGGTTAGAATAGGAGCAGTACTCATTTCTGAAACAGGACGCCATTATCCTGTTACGGCTCAACTACGCTTCTATTGCACCAATAATATGGCTGAGTTTGAAGCTTGCATTTTGGGTCTGCGATTGGCTGCAGACATGGATGTCCAAGACGTTTTGGTCTTAGGAGACTCGGACCTCTTGGTGCATCAGATTCAAGGCGAATGGGAAACCTGGGACTTGAAACTCATACCTTATCGACAATGCCTGCACGATCTGAGCAAGCAATTTCGATCGGTGAAATTCAAACATATCCCGAGAGTTCATAACGAGGTTGTGGATGCATTGGCCACCTTAGCATCAATGTTGCACCACCTTGACAAAATGTATGTTGACCCTCTGCACATCCAGGTTCGTGACCAGCACGCTTATTGCAACGCGGTAGAAAAGGAAGTAGATGGTGAACCTTGGTTTCATGATATCAAGGAATACCTCAAAATGGGGATATATCCGGAACAAGCCACTGGAGATCAAAAAAGAGCCCTTCGGCGTTTGTCAAATGGTTTCTTCCTCAGCGGAGGAGTGTTGTACAAAAGAACCCCGGATTTGGGATTGTTAAGGTGTATAGACGCCGGTCAAGCCACGACGGTTATGGCAGAGGTACATGCTGGAATTTGTGGGCCACATATGAGCGGATATGTATTGGCAAGGAAGATCCTTCGAGCAGGGTATTATTGGTTTACCATGGAGCATGACTGTATCTCTTTCGTAAGAAAATGCCATCAGTGTCAGATACATGGAGACCTGATTCATTCTCCGCCAACAGAGTTACATACGATGTCAGCACCCTGGCCATTTGTGGCATGGGGCATGAATGTCATTGGACCTATCGAGCCGGCAGCATCCAACGGCCATAGGTTCATTCTGGTGACCATCGACTACTTCACCAAATGGGTCGAAGCTAAAACCTTCAAATCGGTGACTAAAAAGTCAGTGGTGGATTTTGTTCACTCCCATATCATCTACAGATTTGGGATCCCAAAAGTGATCATTACGGACAATGGTGCGAATCTTAACAACAGCTTGATGAAAGAGGTATGCCAACAATTCAAGATTACACACCGCAATTCTACCCCATATCGCCCCAAGGCGAATGGAGCGGTCGAAGCAGCCAATAAGAACATCAAGAAGATACTGCGAAAGATGGTGGAAGGATCTAGACAATGGCACGAGAGATTACCCTTTGCTTTGTTGGGTTATCGCACTACCGTCCGGACTTCCATAGGTGCAACTCCTTATTTGTTGGTGTACTGAACTGAGGCCGTAATACCAGCGGAGGTCGAAATTCCGTCCCTCCGGATTGTCGCTGAAGCCGAGATTGATGATAATGAATGGGTCAGAGCTCGATTGGAACAGTTGAGCTTGATAGACGAGAAAAGATTGGCAGCAGTGTGCCATGGTCAGCTGTATCAGAAGAGAATGGCAAGAACATATAATAAGAAGGTACGCCCCAGGAAGTTTGAAGTAGGGCAGCAGGTATTAAAGAGGATCCTCCCGCATCAGGTCGAAGCAAAAGGCAAGTTCGCCCCAAATTGGCAAGGGCCTTATATCGTGACCAGAGTGTTGTCCAACGGTGCTTTGTGTTTGACGGATATCGAGGGGAGATGTGTTGACATGGCTATCAATTCAGATGCAGTCAAGAGATATTATGCGTAATTTCTTTGATTATGACAATTATTGGTTCGTTTGTTTGCACTTGGTACTTATTGGATAATGAAATGACGGAGGCAGTTCTTTCTTCTATCCAAACACTTTTTACCCTTGTTTCCCCCTTTTGAGCCTTAAGTTATTCTTTCATACCCCTCTTTTGGAATCATTAATGGGAAAGATATGAAAAAGAGAAAGAAAAGACAAGAAATTTTTTTTAAGAGAAAATGAAAAAAAAAAGAGAAAAAAAGAGAGAGATAAAAATCACAAGAAATACAAAACCGTTGGGAACTACGTTTGACCTGATTCCTCAAAGAGGATACGTAGGCGCCTCACGGCTCGGTCATAGTGTGCATAATGTCATAGTGTGCATAATATCCATAGTGTGCATAATAGGCACAGTGTGCGTAACGCACATAGCTCAACATAGAGTAAAAATAAAATACCCCAAGCAAGAAAACTGGGGCATAGGTTATGTTTTAAAATTCCAACAAAGGTTTGATTCCAAAAGTTGTAGCGGATCACCCATCAAAGTTATTTCATTTTTTGATAGCCTTTCTTTTAGCCCCACACCAAAACCAACGTCGACGTCCCAAAGACCTCCCGATCAATATCCAAGAGGTGCCAAGTCAGGCAAATAAAGCCGAGAATAATACACTGATCCCCGGCAAAGAAGATGATCATAAAACTGGAAGTGAATTGATAGTCCAAAGTAATCTCCAAAAGAGAGGGTCATATCGACAGCACTCCAATCCTCTGTTGAAAAAATAAAATGTGAGAGTCTTGGCGGTGAAAACCTTCGCAGGCACCACAAGGCAACGAAAGATAAGAGATATAAAATAAGAGAGTCTTTCTGTGAAAACCTTCACAGGCACCATAAGGCGCCGGGAGCTGAGAGAAAAGAGAGAGTCTCATTAGTGAAAACTCCTCGGAGGGCACTATGAGGCGACAAGACAGATCAACAAAAGGATCCACGTTCACAAAGAAATGGATGCCCATTTATCCCCAGCAAGTAAGGTCATCAGGCAAGTTGATTGATACAAATAGACTGGGTCGGGAATCTATGGTGCACGTCATGATCACAAGGACCAGTCACGTCATCCAGATAAGTTCTTCTCTTTTCCTTTTTCCACCAAGTATTGGTTAGAAAGATTTTCCTCCTTTTCTATCTTTTTCATTTTTCTTTCTAAGAATTCGTTTTGAAAAGATTTTTCAAAGTTTACTACCAGAGGCCGAAGGGGCAAAAAAGCAAAATATGAAAAGGGTAGGCCAAGAGCCGAGGCAATAAGACAAAAGGCATCGGCTGCAAAACCAAAGGACGAATTGTGTAGAAAGAAGGGTGACGTAAAGAGAGCGGAAAATAACGGGTGAAGGACTTGTGGACCAAGTTCTGAGAAGGTTTCCCCGCAGAATGTGATAAATCCCGGACCCAAATCCGAAGTGGTCAGACGCCACAAGAAAGGGAAATCAATCCGGTGCAAGATATCCCCAGGCAATGCAATTCTATGCCTTGCAGTTCCGGGAGGAAGTAAACTCCTGAAGGGAGTAGTTTCGGGATTAAAAGCAGACTCCCACAGCATGTCCTGAAAAAAGAAGGCAGAAAAGGGGATAAATGGAAAACCACCCCCAGCAGGCAGGGCACCCCCATCAAGCAACGTCATCCACCAACCAGTTGTTAGAGCATAGAGCAAGGAAAATAAAAGGGAAAAATCATCCCCAGCGGAAGGATCACCGTTGCCCCACCATGATTAAAACTAACTAAATCCTTTTGTCTATTGCAGGAAAATAAAGGTTGATGATGGCAGAAGGACGCGATACCAGAAAGGTCACCAAAACCGGGGCAAAATTTTTTTTGCCGTTGCCAAACACTTTCTCGGAGGAACGAGAAAACAAAATCAAATACGTCTTAGTTTAAATAGGCGCCCACCTGTATAACGAGAGGAATATTTTCAGTCTTAGTTTAAATAGGCGCCCACCTGTATAATGAGAGGAATACTTTTCAGTCTTAGTTTAAATAGGCGCCCACCTGTATAACGAGAGGAATACTTTTCAGTCTTAGTTTAAATAGGCGCCCACCTGTATAACGAGAGGAATACTTTTCAGTCTTAGTTTAAATAGGCGCCCACCTGTATAATGAGAGGAATACTTTTCAGTCTTAGTTTAAATAGGCGCCCACCTGTATAATGAGAGGAAAACTTTTCAGTCTTAGTTTAAATAGGCGCCCACCTATATAACGAGAGGAATTATTTTCAGTCTTAGTTTAAATAGGCGCCCACCTGTATAATGAGAGGAATACTTTTCAGTCTTAGTTTAAATAGGCGCCCACCTGTATAATGAGAGGAATACTTTTCAGTCTTAGTTTAAATAGGCGCTCACCTGTATAATGAGAGGAATAATTTTCAGTCTTAGTTTAAATAGGCGCCCACCTGTATAATGAGAGGAATACTTTTCAGTCTTAGTTTAAATAGGCGCCCACCTGTATAACGAGAGGAATAATTTTCAGTCTTAGTTTAAATAGGCGCCCACCTGTATAATGAGAGGAATACTTTTCAGTCTTAGTTTAAATAGGCGCCCACCTGTATAATGAGAGGAATACTTTTCAGTCTTAGTTTAAATAGGCGCCCACCTGTATAATAAGAGGAATAATTTTCAGTCTTAGTTTAAATAGGCGCCCACCTGTATAATGAGAGGAATACTTTTCCGTCTTAGTTTAAATAGGCGCCCACCTGTATAATGAGAGGAATACTTTTCAGTCTTAGTTTAAATAGGCGCCCACCTGTATAACGAGAGGAATAATTTTCAGTCTTAGTTTAAATAGGCGCCCACCTGTATAATGAGAGGAATACTTTTCAGTCTTAGTTTAAATAGGCGCCCACCTGTATAACGAGAGGAATAATTTTCAGTCTTAGTTTAAATAGGCGCCCACCTGTATAATGAGAGGAATAATTTTCAGTCTTAGTTAAATAGGCGCCCGCCTGTATAATGAGAGGAATACTTTTCAGTCTTAGTTTAAATAGGCGTCCACCTGTATAATGAGAGGAATAATTTTCAGTCTTAGTTTAAATAGGCGCCCACCTGTATAACGAGAGGAATAATTTTCAGTCTTAGTTTAAATAGGCGCCCACCTGTATAATGAGAGGAATACTTTTCAGTCTTAGTTTAAATAGGCGCCCACCTGTATAATGAGAGGAATACTTTTCAGTCTTAGTTTAAATAGGCGCCCACCTGTATAACGAGAGGAATAATTTTCAGTCTTAGTTTAAATAGGCGCCCACCTGTATAACGAGAGGAATAATTTTCAGTCTTAGTTTAAATAGGCGCCCACCTGTATAATGAGAGGAATACTTTTCAGTCTTAGTTTAAATAGGCGCCCACCTGTATAACGAGAGGAATAATTTTCAGTCTTAGTTTAAATAGGCGCCCACCTGTATAATGAGAGGAATACTTTTCAGTCTTAGTTTAAATAGGCGCCCACCTGTATAATGAGAGGAATACTTTTCAGTCTTAGTTTAAATAGGCGCCCACCTGTATAACGAGAGGAATAGTTTTCATGTCTTAGTTTAAATAGGCGCCCACCTGTATAACGAGAGGAATATTTTCATGTTTTAGTTCAAACATTTCAGGCTTTGAGAGCAGTAACCCCACCGAAAGGCAGAAGGTTACAACAGGAGTACCCAGTAGGAAACAATAAAAATCCCCAGCACCGGGAAGCAGAAGGTTGCAAACTCAGGTGCACTAATCAAAAGGACGCGTAAGGACGCGTTTTGAAAGAAGCAGCTTGTGAACATTAAATCATGCCCAGCATGGCAAATCTGATGAAGAGAGCCGTACCACCAGAGGAACCACTGAAAAGCTTAATGAAGAAAGCCGTGTCCCCAGTGGACCAAGCAAAATGATGAAAATCGGCATTCAGAAAGGCAGAGGACCGGTGTAATCCCCAAGTTCACAAAATAAAAGCATCGGAGGAAAACGCAAGCTGACAAGAAAGCAAGACGACGAGAACAAGTTGAAGATAGATGAGATCTTATGATCCATAGTCTAGCCTAGCTTCTTGTTTTTCCTTTTGGCACAATGTAACAGGGAGATCGGTAAGCGATAACAGCATACAGCAGCATGTAACAACACACAACAACAGCGAACGTTACAGTCACACGCTAGTCCCAGCTACCGAAGCTTCCCGAACTACATTGACCTGATTCCTGTTCAGCCCAGGATATGTAGGAAATCTCTGAAGCAAAGGTTCGGTCAAATCTTTTTCAAAAAAAAAATGCTTCACACGGAGCACTCGGACGAGCAAAAATCGCTCGCTTTATCTTTGCGCGAAAACCCTTCATGTCTTCGGGCAAAGAGGGGCAGCTGTAAGCACGTGATTTTTGCTTCACGGGAATTACTCCAAAAAGAAAAAAAAGAAAATCAAAAATATATGCATAAGTGTTTTTTGTCATTGGTTGATTCTCATTAAATGTTAATTTGTGGGTGTATAATTTTATTTTTTTGTTTTATTTAAGAGTTTTGTTTAAATTAAAGTGGAAAAGAAAGGAGGATACTCGGTTTTGGGCCAGAAAATTAAACAAAATAGGCCCAAAACAAGCTGTCCCAATGAGCAAAATGGTCCGTCCCCTTAAAGGTGTCCAAACGGCATCGTTTTGTCCCGGTTAAGCTGGGCCGTTGATCTCAAATGGATCAACGGCCAGGATCACACCCCTGGACCCGTCAAATCTGACCCGATCCATTCCCCTACCCGGTCTCAACCCACCATCACCCCCCGAACGACGTCGTCCCTCTTCAATGAGTAGATCCTGGCCCTTGATCTCACATGATCCGACGGCCAGGATCTAAACCTCAAAATCATATATAAAGCCCAACTTGGTTACCCCGCCCCCTATCCAAAACACCCCCCGGCTTCACCGTCTCCCTGACCAACCCTAACACCCAAACCCTAGCCGCCACCCCACCCCTTTGCCTGAAAGCCGGCGGCAACGGTGCCGTTGGCCATGAGTCTAACACCCCTGAACCACCATGACCCCCCTCTCCAAATCCACACTCAGCTTACCTCGAATCTTCCCCGAACGTCTCGAATCTTCATTCGAAGATCCGAGACCAAACCTAGATCTACACCAAACCACCCCATATTCACCCTAGTCACTCCCCTAACGTCCCTCAGGCCCTAATCAGCTTTGGTTCCGGTCAAATGCAAACAGAACTTGTCGAATCCCAAATCTGAGTTCAAAAACCCTAAAAAACCAAACCTGTTTCGTTTGAGGTAAGTGTCCGATGTAATCGTCTTTTCTTTCCTCTTGTTTAGGTTTATGCATATGTTTGTGGATTTGTTCTAGATTATTTTTGATTATTTTCTGTCCATCTTCAAAGACCCTTTTGTTCGGTCGATTTCTTTTCTCAAATATTAATTGAGTGTTATAAGATGTTTAGTCGCTTCGATTGATGTTGTCGACCAGTTAAGTTTCATAAACTCCATGTTAAATGCCCCGAGTTTTGAAATGAATTGGTGCCTTGTTTAGTCTGTGTTGTTTGTCGATTAATTGTTACGTATATTAGTTCGTATAGTCGATTTGAGTAACGTCGTCAAATAATTAAGTGTCGTAAAGTTCCATCGTTATTCGGAAAAATGCCTGAATCACTCATTTGTTCTATTTTGAGTTCAGTCGATCAGTGACTAGTTAGTATACATTATAACTCGAAAAGTCGACTCGACACATGTTGTCGTTAGTTTCACAGCATCGAATAACAAACGACCTAACTCTTACTGGTTGATTTTGTTGAATGGTCGTTTGTTAGCCGTGGGAGGGGGCATAAGAACTAGTAACTGGCAGATACAATAAAATGAAAGGGTGGGGCAAGGCAGCAATGATCAAGGGTCTGTAGGATAGCTTTGGTTGGGGGAAGAAATTGATTAAGGGTTCAGGATTAAAGGAGCTGTCAAGTGTCAATTAAAATACTATTAGCCTAATGACAATGGGGAACAAAACACAAGAGCATGGGAATTAAATGAATACTTTAAACCCATAACCCTTGAATAGAGCAATAGGTCAGGCGTGGGGAACAAAATGACTTGCATCAAGAAGATGCTTAGGCATGGGAAATGAAGGGGATGGGCAGTCACTGAGGCTGTGAAGTTCTAGGCAGCCCTTAGGGGTTCTCATTCAGTTATAAATAGAGTTGTTTTTAGTTAAGAAAGGGCTGGACATTTTTTAGTCTTGAGAGAGGTTTTAAGTTCGAAAAACTGAAAGAAAGAAACATAAAGAAAATTCCAGAATACTGTAACCAAACACTATCTGAAAATTGCCTAAGAGTTTAAGTTGGTCGAGCTGTCTTTGCCAATTGTTGTTGGTTATTTGCCGAGCTGTTTGTGATCATTGGTTTGCTGGTGCTGTTACATTGAGTATTCTGGGTGTTTCTGCTGTTTTGCTACTCTGCGTCTGGGATTGTTTACTTGGTGCTCGACCACCTATTGGGTTTTCCTTGTTGTTGAGACTGCTGCTGTTTATTTGTGGACTATTGGTGACATTGTTGCTGATTGTTTGCTGTTGATTGTTGACTGCTGCTTACCTGCTGTTGCTGTGTTGTTGCATACTACTCAGCTGATCATTCTCCTTCTTCTTTTGTTTTTCTATACCAGGTACACGACTAATACTGTCCATGTAACTTGAAAGTTGAGCATGAATACAAAAGAGAGGATTTGAAGACGTTTATGTCCACATATAGTTGTTATATCGAGTATCATATAGTGTGTAATGGTTTACATTCTTGCCTGGGTACTGGAGTTGGTCCTCTCATATAGTGAATGTAAATGTAGGATAATTTAATATCATATTGTGTGTAGGTTGACAGACAAGAGGATTGGCAGTATAGTAGGCTACATCTTAGAAATTAGTTGTGTTTTCTGATTAGCATGTCCTTAAATGCATGTCAAAGTATAAAACTATCCATGGTAGTTAATTTCATTTCCCTTTTGATAAACTGCCTCATTATAATTGTCGAACCACGCCCTTAGAACAAATAGCACAAGTCTGCATTCCCCAACCTCACAAAGGTTGAGCCCAAGTCGAAACGGGCTAAGCAGGCTTTCATCGGAAAATCAGTGGCCCAGGCCTGGCCAATCCCGCATAAGCTGGGTTTGGGCCCATGAGATCCGATCGCTTGCCCGTGAGGCGCGACTTTGTTTCTGATTTTTTGTAAAGGCATTCTGAATCTTGCTTTAAATGACCCGCAAGCTTATAATTAACTAGGACTATCTCTGCTTTCAATTAGTAGAGACAAACGCGACAAGAAACGTAGTTGCTATAGGATATCCTTTTAAAATAAAGACGAGATGAGCCTCGACAAATAAAAACGCACAAGTTGCGGGGCCCTCGTTAAATGTATATATCGAAGCATTCAGTTTCCAGGACGGGTCGTTTAGCAAATCTCACGGCCTTCCCAGAATAATAATACGCTAGTCGCTTTAGGCGCGCCTTTAATAATTTAATTTTCTTAAACTCGGGTGCACATTTATGTGACCCAAATTCAAATCTCAACGGAGTCGAAATGTGTCTCTAATCACGGGTACATTGATTGTGACGTGGTCTGAGATGCATTTCCATGACGTTGCAAATTCTTTTTTTAAAATAATGAATGAGACGAGCCTCGACAAACAAAAAATGCACAAGCTGCGGGGCCCTCTAATGTATATATTAAAATACTTAGAATTCGGGTTAGGCCGTTTAGCGAATTTTACGGCCTTCCCCAAAATAACAATACGCTAGTTGCTTTAGGCGCGCCTTTAATAATTTATTTTCCTTAACTCGGGTGCACATTTATGTGACCCAAATCCAAATCGCAATCGAGTCGAGATATGTCAACAACCACGGGTGCATGAATGTAACGTGGTTCGAGATATGTTTTCACGACGTTGCAATTCTCGTAAAATATAATAATAAAAGTGGTCAAGAGTTAAATTTTGCACATAAGTTCATATTTGTATAAAATCAGATAATCAAGCCGAATATGACAGTTGAGCGACCGTGCTAGAACCACGGAACTCGGGAATGCCTAACACCTTCTCCCGGGTTAACAGAATTCCTTATCCGGATTTCTGGTGCGCATACTGTAATATGGAGTCATTCTTTTCCTCGATTCGGGATTAAATTGGTGACTTGGGACACCCTAAATCTCCCAAGTGGCGACTCTGAAATAAATAAATAAATCCCGTTTCTATTGTCCTTTAATTGGAAAAAACTCCCTTGTACCCTCTCGGGTACGGAAAAAGGAGGTGTGACATCTATGATGACAAAGATGAAAGGAAATTTTATTCTCAACTTTCTTCCAAGTCTGATCCGTACAAGCTTAATGGGATTGGTGATATTTCTTCGGATTCAGACAATGATTTGACTGACAAAAGTATGGAAATGCTAATAAAAAGAATTAAAGGTAAAACGTTTTTCTTGGTAGAGAACAATACATAAACCAAAATTTCAATTCATATCCTAAAGGTTCAACTCATATCCACAAAAGTTCAAGTCATATCCTAAAATTTCAATTTATAAACTAAAATTCCAATACATAAACCAAAATTTCAATTCATATCCTAAAGGTTCAACTCATATCCACAAAAGTTCAAGTCATATCCTAAAATTTCAATTTATAAACTAAAATTCCAATACATAAACCAAAATTTCAATTCATATCCTAAAGGTTCAACTCATATCCACAAAAGTTCAAGTCAAATCCTAAAATTTCAATTTATAAACTAAAATTCCAATACATAAACCAAAATTTCAATTCATATCCTAAAGGTTCAACTCATATCCACAAAAGTTCAAGTCATATCCTAAAATTTCAATTTATAAACTAAAATTCCAATACATAAACCAAAATTTCAATTCATATCCTAAAGGTTCAACTCATATCCACAAAAGTTCAAGTCATATCCTAAAATTTCAATTTATAAACTAAAATTCCAATACATAAACCAAAATTTCAATTCATATCCTAAAGGTTCAACTCATATCCACAAAAGTTCAAGTCAAATCCTAAAATTTCAATTTATAAACTAAAATTCCAATACATAAACCAAAATTTCAATTCATATCCTAAAGGTTCAACTCATATCCACAAAAGTTCAAGTCATATCCTAAAATTTCAATTTATAAACTAAAATTCCAATACATAAACCAAAATTTCAATTCATATCCTAAAGGTTCAACTCATATCCACAAAAGTTCAAGTCAAATCCTAAAATTTCAATTTATAAACTAAAATTCTAATACATAAACCAAAATTTCAATTCATATCCTAAAGGTTCAACTCATATCCACAAAAGTTCAAGTCATATCCTAAAATTTCAATTTATAAACTAAAATTCCAATACATAATCCTAAAGGTGCAACTCTTAGAGTTTCTTCTCTTCAAACAATTTCTTCCCCAAATTAGTAGGTACAACTAAATATTTTGGACTAAATGTATTAATAAGGACCCTAAAAATTGTAAATAATATATAACTTTGAACCCTAACATGGTTGAGCTAACTTTGAACCTTAACATGGAGAAATTAACTTTGAACCCTAACATGGTTGAACAAATAATATATAACTTTGAACCCTAACATGGAGAAATTAAACAAAATCATTGTATTTAGAAAAAAACAAAGAAAGGAGAGAGAAACCTAACTTGGGAATGGAGGTCGTCGGCGGTGGAGCTGCTGCCATCGGTGGTCGTCGGTGGCGTGGGTGGTGTCGCTGCTGCTGGGAGTCGGAGGGGGGGGGGTTTGAGTGTGAGAGAGAAAAGAGAGATTTTGGGGAAATTTTTTGAAAGAATGGGAGGGGAAACCCGGTTTTGACACTGGAATTAAAAATAGCGACCAACGTTGGTCGCTAATTTGGTAGCTAAATAAGTTTTGACTTTTTGACCAAAATTGGTTGCTATTTTTTGACCGTTTGACCAAAATAGCGACCAAAGTTGGTCGCTATTTCTAAAAAAAATTAAATTACTTTTAATTCAATTTAAGCTCTCTCTCTCTCTCTCTCTCTCATATATATATATATATATATATATATATATAGTATATAGTATATAGTATATAAGCTACATATATATACATATATATATATATATATATATATATATATGCATATGAGTAGGTTATAAGTCGATATTCTACTGTGGCATATGAAATGTTAACAATTGTTAAATGTGTTTTAAAATTTCAAGACGACTTGTATAACCAAAAGTTTTTGATAAAAACTGATGCTCAATCTGTTAAATATATGTTTGACAAATATTTTAAGCACGATGCTTCTAAATTAATATTTGCTAGATGGCAGGCTCAGCTGGCGCCTTTCGATTTTGAAATACAATACAAAAAAGGAATTGATAATTCCCTTCCGGATTTTCTATCCCGGGAATATTTAGAATAAGATATGAATTATTATACCATGTTATTTGATGATAAGGTGTTAATCACTATTCTTAAAGTGATTAATTTAAACAGAGACTTAAAGGGTCTCATACTTGATAAAATTATGGCTGACACTATTAATAATATTGAAGAAGATTGCTCTAATTTTAATGAATTTACTAATATTCTTCAGTTAATTGAAAATGAATTCCCCAGCCAAGATTATATCGGCGATAGAATTATGATATCTTTTTTAATTACTAATGACTTGCTATTTATGCAGAATGGACCCTTCATGGTCCACCAGGGGCAGAGGTAGGGGAAGATCTTCCCCTAGTAGGACTTACTCTCAAGGATCGTCATACGGATCCTCATCAAATTCTCCAGTAATACAAAGAGGAAAAAAGAGTTTGATAAACTCAAAGGTACCTCATACAGGTGAATCATCAGGACATTCTATACATCTGGAAGATATTCCAGAAGATAGTCCCTTATATGGACATCTGCAAGCTTATTTAGCATCCAAAAAGCAAAGTGATACTTTTGCTTCAATTGCTAAAGAAGAAGACAACGATTATATCAAGTCATACGAAAAATTACCAAAGAAAGAAATGATATTTCTCCTTGAAAATTCTGAGATTCAGAGAAAAGAAGAACCATGGAAAATATTCCAGAGATATCTGATTAATGGATTATACTACCCGGGTGAATCATATAAAACCCGCACTTATTATGAGACTATCCTAATCAGTACAGGAAATGCAGAATTTCAGCACTTTTCGGGTTATAACACAAATGAAAACGTTTATAACTTTTCAAAAGTCATTATCAAACAGATTATATCTATTGAAGAATGGGGGATTTCAACAATGAAAGAAAGACAGATAAGCCTTAATAAATCACCTATGAATTTTACTTATTGGGATTATATCCAAGTATTTGATATGGTGCTTTATTATAATAATGAGAGACATAAACATACTTGGTTTATCAAAGTATGTGCAAAGGTATTTACAGGACCTATCCCTAACTGGTTTTTAAACTGGTGGTCATACCACGGTCCCACAACAAAAATTCTGCCTGAACCATTCCTTAAGTTATACAAAGAATGGACAAAAGTTTCGCCGTTCCTAACCGAGTTATATCACGCAGATCATATCTGTTACCTAGAAAAAATTGATCAAATCTACTTCTTTATAGAATTCTATATCCCCTGGATTCATAAATGGACTCCTGAATTAGGTTTTACGGAAGAACAAATCCCTTGTTTATATAGGGTATTTTACAACAATTTTTGGGACAAATTGATGAAGACTGATCCCAAAACAAAAACATTATATGGACAAGAATTATTGGATTCTATTAAAACACAAATCCAAATATATATAACGACCCCTCAAAAGAAGATGATAGAAGAGAGCACAGTTAAACATATTGCTCGAAGAATCTCAATTCAAGAAGGAGATAAAATTGATTTGATAAATCAATACTTGGAAGAAGTGAAAAGAAACTAGCCTAGGAATTTTCATGGTAAATGTGTAAAAGATATGAAAGATTCAACATAGATATGAAGCTTATTGTATGGATCTGGGAGAAACAAGTACTAAAGGTACTAGACTTGAAGAGGTAGATATACCTCAAAACCTTGATTTATTAAATAAATGGACAATTTCTAAAGTTTCTATAAAAACCATTTATGATTATTGTTGGTTTGATAAACTTTCTTTTAAACAATTGATAAAAACGACTGAGCAGTCTTTATATATATTATATATATATATATATGCATATGAGTAGGTTATAAGTTTATAAATCAATTTACAAGTGTATCAATACCTAAAAGAACCCGTCCCTGTGTTCCGAGCGCTTTATGTTCTTATATATATATATATATATGCATATGAGTGGGTTATAAGTCGATAAATCAATTTACAAGTGTATCAATACCTAAAAGAACCCGTCCCTGTGTTCCGAGCGCTTCATGTTCTTATATATATATATATATACATATACTATATACTATATATATATATATATATATATATATATAGATAGATAGAGAGAGAGAGAGAGAGAGAGAAAGAGAGAGCTTATATACTATACTATATTATACTATATATATCGAATATACCTTGATATATAATAAACTATACTATATATATGTGAGCACGTGATTTTTGCCCTAAATATGAATAATTCCCAAAAATTCAAACAAAATGATTTTCCTGTATCTTTACAATTCTTGTGAATTTTTTGGTGTCATTTCGCGTTAATTGTTTGCATTTTATTGGTGCATGTTGATTCATATAAAACACAAAAATATGCATTCACATTTAGGATATAATTTCATATTTTTAGGTTCGATTAGGGGTTAGTTTGTTTAGAACCAAACGTGAAAATTACAAAATAGCTCACTTTCGCATTTTAATTATGTTAATCGTAAATTTGGCGTAAAATAGGTTTTTAATAATTTTAGAATTTAATTAGTCTAGTTTTGAAATATATTAGGACTTTATTTTAATTGTTGCAGTCATACAAAATCAAAAAAAAAAAAATATAATAACAATAAAAACACAAAATACAAAGAGGGAATAAACAAGAACAAATCGGGTTTATTTAAACCCAAACTTCAGCCCAAATCAGCTTCTGACTCAGGCCCAAAACCCTCTTCCCATCCGGTCCAATTCGATAAATTCAAAACGACGTCGTTTGGCGTCGATTAATCCAAGCCGTCGAGGTCTCATGATCTAACGGCCAGGAAGCCCCACTCCTACACTATATAACTGTCCAAACCTTACCCCCCACCCCGGTCCTTCACCTTCCTCACCCTACCTCTCTGTGCAAACCCTAATCCCAGCCGCCCCAAAATCCTCGTCGGCGGCGAGTGCAACTTACACCGTTCAAACCCAAATTAACACCATAGATCCCCCATGAATCCCTCTTTCCATTCCCGCTATTGGTTTCTCTCGAATATTGCTGGAGTTCCTCGAATCTCCGTTTGAAGTTTTCCGGCCAAGTCACAAGTTCATCCAAACCAGCCCAAAATCATACCACACCATCCCCAGACTTCTCTCAACCCAAATCCATGACCATCTTCCTTCGAATCCCGGTGGAGCGGCTCGAATATCAGATCTAAGAATTTCTGGCCAAAACCCTAACCCAAAATCTTTGTGATTTCAGACCGTAATATCCTTAACCATGTGTTCTCTTGTAGAAAAACACATGGTTAGGGATGTTACATGTCAAAATCCTAAAAGATTCGGACGTTGATGGCTGATCGGCGTTTCTCTTGGCATCAGTGAGCTCTCGTTTTCCTCTCTTCTGTTTGCTTCTATTCTAATACTGGCTAGTGTCCAAAGTTTTTGTCAACTCCGTCTGGATTCCATGTTTTGATTTATGGCTTGATTCTAATTTATTTTGTTCTTGGCATATTAGTTTACTCTGTTTCGATTCAAGAAGTTAGTTTAGGTTTTGATTAGTTTAAGTGTAATCAGAATAATTGTTCTTCACTTTAGTTTGCTAATGGTAAGTCAGTGCTAATGTGTTTTGTTGATAATTGGTCATTGGTTAAGCGGGCTTTGATCGGGATTGATTTCAGTTAGTATTAGTTGATCATTCAATTTTAGTGTTAATTGGTGTAGTGTTTAAAATATGTATATTGGATATAGCTGAGTAAGTCATTTGTTAATTAACTTTAGTTAAGTTTAGCTAGGGTGAGGGGATTGGGATCAGTTAACCTTAGTCTGTAGTTTTCAGACTATTGGAAGGGCATTTTAGGCATAGAAAGGGGCAGTTTCTTTAGGAATAGTAATTTCAAAGTAGGGGTAAGGGTAGTATAGGTATTTTAGGGGGTAGAAGAGCATCCTAGGGCCTTCTAGAAGGGTACTTTAGTGTAGATATTAGCATAATAGAGGTATTTACTTGTTGAGCAAGTCAAAATAAAGGGACCAAACTGAAATAAGTGAGGGGCTAAAAGAGAAACCTAAAATCTGATTCACCTTCTGGTGTCACCTATAAAAGGGCATCAAGTGCCTTGAGGAAGGGTCTTCTTTTCTCAGCCATTTTTCGACTCAAAAACAGTTCCCTGCCACTAGCCTATTTCCAGTAATTCTTAAGTTCCAAGTCTGTTAGCTACCACTACTGATTTGAATGGTTTTTATCCAGTTGGATTGGATTTCGAATGTTGACTGAAAGTTGGTAGACATCTGCTGGTTAATTGTTAGAGATTTTGGTCTGGTTTTGAGATTGATTTGAGTATTGCTCTTTCATTTTTGTTTGATTTCAAACTACTCTGGGTTGAAACTTGCATCTCTGGGGTTGTGCATTGCATATTTGTTGGTTTGGTATTGTCACTGCCGCTGCTGACCTTCATTTCCTCTGTTGAAACTCCATTCTCAGGTACACACTCGATCATTGTATTGGCCCAGCTTGGAAATTGAGATATTGAAATAAAATTGGCCTTCCATTTGCCATCAGAAGTTTATATGTTCGATTATTTTAGCAAAAGTAGTCAATAGTTGTTTAATATCATTTGATTTTGCTTTGGGTGTGTTCATTATGCCTAGTTGGACTGTATAAATATTCTGTTAATTATAGATGAACTAGTGGCTGGACTGTATGAATGTTCGAGTCATTGGTATTAGTTTAAACTTTCTCAATACACTCAGACTGGTGACTGTCACCTTTTGTTATTCGTAGTGTCATAGAAAAATTAATTCAATTGTTTTTTTACATAACAAATTCAGTGCTTTCAATTACTTAATGAATTTAGTAGGATAATTTGGTACCAAATTGGAGGTTGAGTGGTCAGTGCTCTACTGCAATAATGTTGAATTGGCATGGGCTATCTACGCCGCCTGGGGACTCGAACCTAAGTCCTTAATTAAAAGCAGGCTCGTGGTTCTACTTAAGTGGACGTTTTCCGTTTGGGCCAACCTTTGGCCCATGAGGTTTATCAATTTGAGCCCGTTTCAAAAATAGCAATTCAAGGTTCGAATGATAAAATCTGGGTTTTGAGTTAGGTAGCTGGTTCAAGCTAAAAGGTGTGTCCTTTTTTTTGGACCCGGACTTGAACTCGAGACCCGGACTTTGATTTTAACCAATTAGGATCTTTCCTTTTTCTTTTAGAAACAAAAACAAAAATAGAAAATATAGTCGCTCTTAGGTTTACCCTTTGAAATGAAATGAGACAAGCCTCGCTCAAGAAAACACAAAATGCGGGGCCCTCAATAATTGGTTATCGAAATACTTAGAAATTCGGGACGGGCCGTTTAGCGAATTTCGCGGCCTTCCCAAAAGATAATGACGCGTTAGACCCTTTAGGAGCGTTTCTGATAAAATCACTTTCTTAAACTCGGGTGCGCATTGATGCGACCCAAGTCCAAATCTCAACGGAGTTGGAATGTGTCAATAGCCACGGGTGCATTGATGTGACGTGGTTCGAGACACATTTTCACGATGTTGCAACTCTCGTTAAAAATATTGATAAAAGCGGTTAAAAGTAAAATTGGCACAGAGGCTCTTCATGTTATAAAATCCGATAAAAGCCTAAATACAACAATTAAGCGACCGTGCTAGAACCACGGAGCCCGGGAATGCCTAACACCTTCTCCCAGGTTAACAGAATTCCTTACTCGGATTTCTGGTTCGCGGACTGTTAACAGAGTCATATTTTTCCTCGGTTCGGGATTCAACCGGTGACTTGGGACACCATTAATATCTCAAGTGGCGACTCTGAATCATTAATAATTAAATCCCGTTCCGATTGTCCTTTAAATGGAAAAACTCCTTTACGCCCTTCCGGGGATGTAAGTAAAAAAGGAGGTGTGACAATATATAGTATAGTGTATTATATAATACACTTAGGGGTCGTTTGGTAGGGTGTGTAAGAATAGTGCGGAATAATGTTTATTAGTAATGCATGTATTAGTAATGCAAGCACTAGTTATGCAAATATTATTTCTTATCTATTGTTTGGTGTGGTGTATTAAAATTATAATGCATTGCATAATTTTTAAAAAAAATAGTTGCTTACAAAAATGCCCTCCATATTCTCTAGCTTTAAGGTACTTTAAGGACAATTTTGTCTTTAACCATGCTAATGCATGCATTAAAGCCTTGGTATTACTAATGCCATGGTTTTCTATGCATTACTTATGCATAGGATAATGCCAAGTATGATGTATAACTAATACTTGTATTAGTTATACACAAGTTGAAAAAAGGTGCCAAACAAGGTATTAGTAATGTATAGAGCCAATGCTTGCATTATTTTTTCTAATACCTCCTACCAAACGACCCCTTAGTATATATAATACACTTAGTATATATATACTATACTATACTATGCACTAAGTATTAGTGCATTAGCTAATATTATATCGAATTTAGCTTATATATATATATATATATATATATATATATATATATATATATATATATATATATATATATATATATATATGCATATGAGTGAGTTATAAGTCGATAAATCAATTTACAAGTGTATCAATATCTAAAAGAACCCATCCCTGTGTTCCGAGCGCTTCATGTTCTTATATATATATATATATATATATATATATATAGAGAGAGAGAGAGAGAGAGAGAGAGAGCTTATACATTATATACTATATTATACTATATATATTGAATATACCTTGATGTATAATAAACTATACTATATATAGTGTATTATATAATACACTTAGTATATATATACTATACTATACTATACACTAAGTATTAGTGCATTAGCTAATATTATATTGAATATAGCTTATATATATATATATATATATATATATATACAAAAGTGATTTTTAATTTTGACCATTGTTGACCTGAAAAGAGACCAACTTTGGTCGCTAAATATACATAAATTTAAATTAGCGACCAAAGTTGGTCGCTAAATTTAAATCAGATTTATTTATATTTTATATAATATTTAAAATAATAATATAATTGTTAAACATTAGAACTGGGTCTCAGATTAGCGACCAAAGTTGGTCTCTATTTTTTTAAGCGACCAACTTTGGTCACTAAATTTGAATTATATTTTTTTATATTTTATATTTTTTTAAATAAAAATATAATTATTAAAATTTTATAATTGGGTCCCATTTTTGGCGACCAAAGTTGGTCACTATCTGCTTACCCCTTAATTGGCGACCAACTTTGGTCGCTAATTTTAAATTATATTTATTTATATTTTATAATTTTTTTAAATAATATTATAATTATTATAATTTTATAAGTAGGTCCCCCTGTAGCGACCAACGTTGGTCGCTAATCTCAGTATATCTTTGACCAAGCAAGTCTGACCAGTCCGGTCAATATTTTGACGAAATTAGCGACCAAGTAGCGACCAACCTTGGTCGCTTTTTTCCGGAATTCTAGTAGTGTTTCTTGTTCTTCTAACATTGAGTTGAGATTTTTGAGAAAAATTTCAACACAATATTTCGTTCAATTTGTTCACGAGTTTCATTGATCAAAGAGTTGATAGCAAAGATCAGTCTCGGTGTGGATACGCATAGAGTCTTCGCACTATCGAAGAATTTGAAACGAGACTTTCTTCACCAGGTACGTCTTAGATCCGATCTATTGACATGTAAATAAATTTTAAACACGAAAAGATGTGCCTAGGATTATTATTGTCTTTCGCTGCGTGTTACGAACACCTATATGTAATCCTTTAGGTACCACGACTTCACAAAACCGTATGAAATTTGAACAACAATTTAAGTGAAACTGAGCCGAAAAGGATTTTCTTATCACATTGTTGAAAGAAAGGGAATAAATAAGAGAACACCTATGTATGACATTGTGCCCCGTTTAAGCCCATATGCCCATAATTTTTGTTCTAGTATACAGCATATGTATGTCATTGTGCCGACTTTCTATACTTCGTAAAACGTTTAATCAGATAGGGCACATATTTTATGCCCATTTCAGCCTTTAAAGGATTCTGACATAGTTGTTGTTAGCATTCCCTATCTTATACCATCATCCTTGTGCAACATCCAGTTCTCCACATCTATCTTTGATAACGAATCATATGCTTCCTTGTTTGTCTGGTTAATCAATTCCATTCATTGCAGGAATTTTTCGTTCTGATGATCTGTTGCAGCTTGCTAGATAAGGTTTGCAGTCGCTTGTTAGGATGCGCCCTAAAATTAGCCTTTTAAATGCGTAATACAGTACTGGTGATAGCCATGGGGCTCTTTCCATTCATTAAAATCATGCACAATACTTAAAAGCTCATAATGTCGATCAAATATTAGACAAATACCCGAATATTGCTTCACAATATGCTCCTTCAAGTGAATCAAAAACTATGTCCATATCTCTATATTCTCATTGGCGCAATTAGCAAACGCTAGAGGGAATATTTGATCATTTGCATCCACTCGAACTGCAACTAATAATTTTGCCATACTTCACATAGACATATGTGTCGCCTATGGAGATGGCTACCCGATAATGCGTGAAACCATCAATGGATGGGTTAAATGCGCAAAACAAATATTTGAAGATGTTTTGTTGAATCCAAGGACGACAATCGTGCACCCATTCAGTAATTATATCGAGATTGTAGTGTTAGAGAGAACTCATGTACCTCGGTAAATCCACAAATGACATGTCTCAGTTATCATATACTATCTGGAACGCGCGTTTACGCCTAAGTTATACCTTTCTTTTGGTAATGGTATTGCCATAAACCTATGCTACTGATATTATACAGTGCTTCACCTTGTACCGTATAGACTCTTCAATGTCTGGAATCAACACATGGACAATCATATCATGTCCAAGTTAAAATAATTTCTATTGAATTTGTTCGTATTACATGCATGTGCTACGATGTATTTGTCAATCACCCCCATGTTGCTTTCACACTGGCGTGCTCGAAGCATCCACTTACAATCTTGGTTCCATCGATGATAAACCGCCTTCTGTATTATTTTGCTGACTCAGCAACCTCAAACTCCCAATAACTTTTGATGCTAAAGATTTTTACCGCCCCTTGCAGGACATGCTTGTTATTGAAAAGCATACTTCTTTGAAGATCCATTGGCCTTTCTTCATGCCACATTGTTATACGAATCTTATCTATATAGCATCGACATCTGGGTAACCTTGAAGGTAATCAAGACAGGGAATCTGCTTAGAATGATATTGCACACAAGGCGTGTACACCACTGGCTGCATAGTCGAAGCAGGCTTCGCAGTCGTAGCCTACTCTCTGATGGCATCATACTCATTGTCAACACTGGTTCCTCATCATAATTATTGTAATGACTCAACCAATTATGTTAAGTTCTTGCATTTAGTTCTTTGATTTGAGACTTTTTTCGTAGGTTCATTTGGTGATCTATGACTTGTGGATATGATTAGTTCGGTTCCCCAGTGATTCAAAAATAATTTGAAATACTTACTTCCTAACGAGAGGCTTTAAGTTAAGGAGCCGAGAGGCATGAGTGCGACTTGGCATTATTGCATGAAAATTGGAAGGTTAAGAATTCATAAGTTCGACTTGAGAGTTGAATTTATCTTGCAGCATTTTTATTCGTATTTTGAGCTTTCTTATAGGGTGTTTGACTTGTTGAAATAGTTTAGAGGGAACCCGAAGGGCTCAGGTGAGTTTCGGCGCGTTTGGAGTAAGTTTGAAAAAGATTGGAGTTGCTGAAACGAGGCCTTTTGCATTTGACCTGACTTTATAAGGGTATTTGTCCCAACCTATAAAGAATTTAGGAATAATCCAAAAGTAAAGGTAGTAGAACTTTGAATCTAATTTTCAGAAATTCAATTTTTTTGTCATTCTAATATTTGTACATAAAGTTATGACTATTTTAGTAAAAAGGGACAATGCTATTATTTCTAAGAACTGCACTAAAAATTTCGACGCTTGTGTATATAACCTCATTTCATACCCTATAACGACCCGACCGTCATTTTGAGCTTTAGCATTTCGTTCAATGGTTCAAGATCTTGAGCGGCTTTATATTTTGTATTATGATCTGCGTGCATGGTCGGTTTTCATTTTCGAGCGATTTTGGATTAATTTGGAAGAATGATTCTCATTTTAGAAGCTTAAGTTGTAAATATTGACCGATATTTGACTTTTATAAAAATGATCCCAGAACGTTATTTTTATGGATCCGATAGGTTCGTATCGTGATTTATGACATGGAAATATGCCTGGAATTAAATTCGGAGGTTCCTAGGTTGATTTGACTTGTTTTGCCAAAAGTTGGAAATTTGAGGTTTAGAAGTTTTCTTAGGATTGACCGTAGGTTGACTTTATGGCTACCGAGTTCAGATTTGGGCTTTGGAACTTGGAATAGGTCTGTTTTATTATTTGGAACTTGTCTGCAAAGTCGGGCGTCGTTCTTAATTGATTTGATTAAGGTCTGATTCATGGTTTCAAATGTTATTTTGGTGTTTTGATCATGCGAGCAAGTTCGTATGATATTTTTAGACTTGTGTGGACGCTTGGTGTGACGACCCGGCCAGTCGTCTCATGAGTTACCGCTTCGTTTCCCCCATTTCAGCTTCTTTACGCTTCGTTATCCGTGTTTTATGTGATCGGGTTGATTAGTTCGAGTTCAGAGAGTATTTGGTAAGAAATGAGACACTTAGTCTCTTTTAAGAAGGCTTAAGTTGGAAAAGTCAACCGGATATTGACTTATGTGTTAGAAGGCTCGGAAGTGAGTTCTGATGGTTCGGTTAGCTTTGGGAGGTAATTTGTGACTTAGGAGCGCGATCGGAATGGGGTTTGGAGTTGTAGAGAAGATTTAGGCTTGAATTGGCGAAGTTAGTATTTTGGCGATTTCCGGTTGATAGGTGAGATTATGATCCGGGAGTCGGAATGGAATTCTGAGAGTTGTTGTAGCTCCGTTAAGTGATTTGGGATGCGTGTGCAAAATTTCAGGTCATTAGGACATGGTTTGGTTGGGTTTTCGATCGAATGCGTGTTTTAGAAGTTTTAAAAGAACTTAGGCTTGAATTCGATGTAATTCGATGATTTTAGTGTTAGTTGAGGTGTTTTGATGATTGGAGCAAGTTTGGATGATGTTTTAAGATATGTTGGTGCATTTGGTTGAGGTCCCGGGGGCCTCGGGGTGATTTCGAATGGCTAACGGGAATTTTTGAAGTTGGGAAATGCTGCAGAAATGCAGCAGTCAGTGCAAAGCAATTTTGCTCTATGCGATCGCATAGAAGGTGTTGCGATCGGATAGGGTTAGCTAAAGTACCCGGACAGAATGTTAAAAATATTTCATCCGCGAACCAAACCCATTTTTCCACCATTTTTGAGCAACCTTGAGAGCTTTTGGACGGGAATTGAAGGGGTTTTGACGGGAAGTGATTGGAGGTAAGTCCTATGAACTAAATACATGATTATATTGTGAAATCATCCTTGAAATTCATGAAAATATAGCCAAATTGTAAGAAATTAGGGCTTGAAATTGAAATTCTAAATTTGGGATTTGAGGGGCCATTTGTGGTCCGATTTGAGAGATTTTTGTATGTATAGACTCGTGGCGAGATAAGGAACCCGATGACGTAAAAATTTCTGAGTTTCGAGATGTGGGCTCGAGGCTCGAGTTTTGCTAATTTCGGAATTTTTGATATTTTTCGAGTGTTTTCGCTTGGGCTTTGTTCCCTTAGCATATTGTGACGTATTCGTTCCGATTTTGGATAGATTCGACACGCGTGGAGGCCAATTCGAGGGGCAAAGGTGTCGCGAGCTAGAGAATTAGCCAGTTCGAGGTGAGTAATGGTTGTAAATGATGTCCTGAGGATTTGAAACCCCGGATTGCATATCGTAGTGCTATATTGAGACAAGATACGTGCTGGATGATGAGCGTGGGGTCTTTCACTACTAGGGATTGTGACTTGGTCCATCCCGATTGATGATTTTATCGAATATTTGACTGAAATTCAATTGTTATCATCATGATTTGGGCTGATTGCCATATTTGGGCTTCGTGCCAACTATTTGAACCCTTCGGGGATTTTTATCACTGTTTCCTCACTGCTTGACTTATTATTTGAACTCAGTCCTGTTGATATCTACTATTTTACAAACTCAGCCACTTTTACTCAGATTTGAAACTTAAATGATATTTCTACATCATGTTTTGGGCTGAGAACTACTGTTTTACTAATGCCCAAGGGGCTTGTGATGATTTTTGGACTGAGTGAGGCCGAGGGCCATATGTGAGGATATGCTGAGTGATATGAGGCTGAGGGCCTGAAGATACTTTATATGCCACGCGGTGGCTTGAGTGATGTGAGGATATGCTGAGTGATGATGCCACGAGGTGGCTTGATATAGCGCTTGGGCCGTAAGGGGCCCCTCCGGAGTCTGCACACCCACAGTGAGCGCGGGTACCCATTGTTCTGAGTGATTGATGCTATGCCCGAGGGGCTGATATGAGTGATTGTGAGGTAGCCCGAGGGGCTGATACTATTCTGAGAGTGAGCCCGAGGGGCTGATACTGTTCTGAGTGATTGATACTGAGCCCGGGGGGCTAATACTGTACTGAGAGTGAGCCCGAGGGGCTGATACTATGCTAAGCGATTGATACTATGCCCGAGGTGCGGATTTCTACTTGTTATTTACCTGTTAAATTACCGGTTTTACTTGTTTTAAAAGGAATATCATTTGATTTCTTCACTGATTTACTGCTTTAAGTGATTTTTACTTCTTGATATGGAATTGCTTTGTGCCTTTACGTGATTTCATACTTTCAGCCATTATTTATAGTTATTAATCACTGAGTCGGAGTACTCACATTACTCCCTGCATCGTGTGTGCAGATTCAGGCATAGCAGAGTCCGTACCTGAGTGCTGATTCTGTCTAGGCTAGGCGGTGATTTGGAGTTCTGAGGTAGCTGTTGACGTCCGCAGCCCCTTGTCTCCCTTATCCTCTATCATTTATGTTTTCTTCAGACTGTTGTATCGGATTCCGTACTTTGTAGACCTATAGCAGATTTTATAGTAGCTCATGACTTGTGACACCCCGGTTTGGGATGTGTCGGGATGGTTCCTGTTGTTGTTAATGTTAAAATTCCGCAATTTATGAGTATTATATTATATGTTATTACTGTTTATGATGATTAACTGTTTAAAAGAGGTGTTTCATTTTGGTTTGGCTGGCCTTGTCTTCACGAGAGGCGCCATCACGACCGGGTTCAGGGATTGGGTCGTGACACTTGGAATGGAGCCCCGAGGGCTCACGTGAGTTTCGAACGTGTTTCAAAGGGTTAAGAGAGTTCAGATTTTGCTGGTGTTTTGAAGATGCTTCATGTTTTTCAAATGTGAGATCACGTTCGCATTTGCGAACCTCGCATTTGCGAGGTGTGGATCGCATTAGCGAGGTCATCTGGGGACTGCATGGTTCGATTTTGGAAAATAGGAATCACATTTGCGATTGGGCTCCTGGGCAGGGATCGATTTTGCAAAATCTAATCAAAGTTCATTTTGGTTAAATTTGCGCCGAGCGGAGGCAAATTATAGAGGAAAATCCTTTTTAAAGTATTGATGATGGCTTTTGAGGTAAGTATCTTGCCTAACTTTATGGAGGAGGGGGGAGCTACCCCGTAGGGATTGGTTTAATTGCATTATTTAAATTATATGAAAGACGTGTGCATGATATGATAAATGTGTACACGGGCTTATATATGGTAATTGACCGGTTTAGACTCTTATGCCTTTATTATGACTTTAATTGAAGTTGTTGTCATATGAGACACCTTTCACTGTTGATTTACATTTTGTTGTTGTTGAAATTATTGTATGCCCTATTGTTGAGCCGTGGGCTACACTTTATTGTAATATTGGTATTGTTGTTAGCCATATTGTGGCATATATGGGCATGTTGTGGGGATTGATTGTTGTTGTGTAGAGCATAAGGGTAGCTTTTCAGTAATGTTAATTTTGTAGAGCAATATTGGTGGCTATTGTATTATTATTAGGCAGATCGATACTAGTGGATATTGATATATTATCTGGGCGGAGTGATACAGGTGGCTATTGTGTCATTGTCAAGGCGGACCGATACGGGTGGCTAATATATTATGTGGGCAGAGCGATAAGGGTGGCTATTATGATATTGTCAATGCGGTAGGATAAGGGTGGCTATGTGGGGATGATATGTGATGGCTCGATGGCGTGTTGTTGATGAAAATGGGTATTATTGCTTATGCTCGTGAGTTCCATATGTGTGTCATTCATATTACGTGATTCATTGTTTTTTTTCAATGTGCTACGTGATGTTTCTGATATTACTTGATGGTTTGAGTTGTGGTACTACACTCACACATGCATACACCGTAACATATCATTTATGCCAGTTAAGGAGGATGAAACTTGATGTTCATCGATCATGTATGCATATTCTTGTATATTTTCTTTCTCTATGATGTGGTTTGGACTAGTAGCCTATGACCACGTCGGGTAGATTATGATTATTGTCATGTGAATTGTCCATGCAGTTGACATTATTGGCACATGAGTTGTCCGTGCAGTTGTGACTTATATTGTGGCACGAAGTCTTAGCCGTGTGACGATGGTTGATAATGTGGGAACGAGGTGTCGTGTATACACGATTTGTAATTTGTAATTATGAGTTGGGGTACCTTGGGGTGATTCTGGTTATGACTCTTGGGTCAAACGATTGATGATTAGAACTGTCGTTGCTTTTCCTTAAATGCTTTCACTTGTATTTTACCTGTGCTTTGATTATTATGTTGTTCATTCACATGATTTCCCTTTGTTGCTATTTATTTGTTTCGTTTTCTGTTGTTAGCTGTATATTGATATTTTGCTCAGTTTATTTGGTTAGTGTCTTCACTTGAACCTCGTCATTACTCCACCAAGGTTAGTCTTGATGGATACTTACTTGGTACCGATTGTGGTGTACTCATGCTACGCTTCTCCATATTTTTGTGCAGAACTAGGTACTTTGGATCATATTGATCGGCAGTGAGGCTTTGCATACATACGCTATTTCAAGGTATCCCTCTATGATTTGATCGCAGGCCTCAGAACCCTCTTATTTTATTTCTACTCTTATGTATTTTAGACAATATTTTAGTTGATATTGATCTCGTGTATTTAGTTAGAGCTTGTGACTCTGTACCACCTAATTCTGGGATATTATGTTGAGTATTTGCCGCTTTGGCATATATTACTCTTATTTCTGCATTTATATTAAACTTCTCTTTGTTATTTCATGCTTTAATTATTTTAAATAATGTTGAGACTAGCTTACCTAGTTTGGAGACTAGGTACCATCACGACTCCCAAGGAGAGATTTTGTGTTGTAACAAGTTGGTATCAAAGCTTTAGGTTCATAGGTAATACGAGTCATAAGAAAGTTTTGTAGTGTCTTGCGGATCGATAGAGAGACGTCTGTACTTATCTTCGAGAGGCTACAGAATTATTAGGAAACTTCACTTCTTTCATTCCTATTGTGCAGATTTATTGATTTCAAGGTTTGAGCTTTTGTCATTCTATTCTCTCACAAATTGTCACGATCCAAACCGATGGGCCGCGTCGGGTGCCTGAGTCCTACCTGTCAAACACCCCTAAGCATGCGTCTAAGATATGAACCTGAATAACATCTGCAGAATTACGAAAATAACATACATGAAGGAAACCTGCCGACAAGGTGTATGTACGTATACATGCAGAATACAGTGGGCGAGCTGGCAAGGCTGCTATAGACAACTATACATCCAAACTCTTCTAGAACCGCAAAATTTCATGTTGCTACTATTCCAACAAATTCTCGTTGGAAAATTTGCTGTTGTTACTAATATTTTTAAAGAAGATCACATTAAGTTATTTAGCTTCTGCTTCTAACGTTCCCTTTATAAAAATTAGTTTCTGATCTCCAACCTTTCAAACTATTGAAAGGAAGCCTTCTTGCTTTCTTTTGGAATGAGTAGCGTTATGCTTTTGTTCTCATCATTTGTTCCATGTTGAATTATAACAAGACTTGTACATGTCTTGTTTTGGATAATCATCCATCCCTTCTTAAGCCTAGGTTGCCACCTAGGCATAAGTGACTACTTAGTCACTTCTTGATTTTGTGGCTTCTTGCCACTTATTGGGGGAATAATTTATAAATTTTTATCCACTTATTATTTAATTGGGTAATGTCCTATTACTTGGTAATTAATCAATTACCCGCATAATTTAAAAATTATCTCAAATTACTTAAAAATACTACTTATTTTTAATATATATATATATATATATATATATATATATATATATATATTATCATAGCCATATGGTACCTTGTATGGTACTAGTCCATAATTATCGGGTAGTATCGCTCGACCCGTACTTTATCCCATATTGGCCATTTTCAACGAGACTCATTTTCCTTAATTCTTGTACCCTTTACCCTTCATGACACTTATTTATCACTTGTTATAAATAGCGTAAATACGTTAACCTCAAGATAATCTTATCCCCGAGTATATGTCAATTAATTGAAGACGAAACTTTTAACGTACGAAAACGCGAGATGTAACATCCTTCCCCCTTAGAAACATTCGTCCTCGAATGTTCAACTCCCCGTGATCTATATAACTTTGGCAGGATCGCCTTGTAACAACACCACTACCAACTCTCCCCGTAGAAGCTTAATAACCCAACGCCACACAAGACCACAATTATGAATAACGACCATAACATCACATGACCAACAACAATAACCAACACAAGAATTTATACACGTACCTTATGATTATGACGTCTCAGTCGGACCCTTCTCTGGAGGAGGAAATAATTAGGGATATCTAGACTTCATGTCTTCCTCGGCCTCCCAAGTCATTTCTTTCACCTTGTTGTTCCTCCAAAGTACTTCTACGGAGGCTACCTCCTTATTCCGCAGCTTGCGGATTTGTCTGTCTATGATGGCAACCGAAATTTCTTCGTATGACAAGTTATTTGTAACATGTACATCATCCGTCGGCACCACTTAGGTATGGTCGCCAATGCACTTCCGTAACATAGATACGTGAAAAACCGGATGGACAAACTCCCATTCCGATGGAAATTCTAACTCATAAGCTACTTAACCCACTCTCCGAATGATTCTATAAGTCCCAATATATCGTGGGCTAAGTTTGCCTTTTTGCCAAATCTCATCACATCCTTCATAGGTGACACCTTTCAGAATACCCAGTCATCAACCCCGAACTCTAAATCTCAATGCCGCATGTGAGAATATGACTTCTGATGACTCTGAGCTGTCAACAGTCGATCTCAAAAATGCTTTACTTTTTCTATGGCTTGTTGAACCAGGTCTGGCCCATGTAATCCAGATTCTCCAACATGAAACCACCCTATAGGCGACCTACACTTCCGCCAGTAAAGAGCTTCATATGGAGCCATCTGAATACTGGAATGGTAGTTATTATTATATGCAAACTCAATAAGCGGCAGATGATCATCCCAGCTACCTTCGAAGTCCATTACACAAGCTCGTAACATATCCTCTAGTGTCAGAATAGTACGCTCAGCCTGTCCGTCTATTTGGGGATGAAATGCTGTACTAAGACTTACTTGAGTCCCCAATCCTTTTTGGAAGGACCTCCAGAAGTTAGCAGTAACTTGAGCTCCTCTATACGAGATAATAGATACAGGGACACCATGCAGTCGTACTATTTCCTTAATATAAAGCCTTGCATAATCCTCTGAGGAATATGTAGTTCTAACGGGCAGAAAATTGGCTGACTTTGTAAGCCTATCAATAATCACCCATATCGAATCGAACTTACGCTGGGTACGAGGTAAGCCTATGCTGAAATCCATATTGATTACTTCCCATTTCCAAGTTGGAATCTCCATAGCTTGCAATAACCTACTGGGTTTCTAATGCTCAATTTTAACCTGCTGACAGTTAGGACACTGAGCAACAATATTTGCTATATCCTTTTTCATTTTGTCCCAACAATACACTTCCCTGATATCATGATACATCTTTGTCACTCCTGGATGGACAGAATAACGAGAATAGTGAGTTTCTCCCATAACCTGCCGACGCAGCCCTGCAATATTAGGCACACATAATTGCCCTTGATATCTGAGGACTCCATCTTATGTAATTTCAAACGGTATCCCTATAATGAACTAGCACAGGATTCTCGTACTGGCGTTTCTTTACTAGCTAGCTAATAAACCTCATGGACTATTCCCATTTTTTCTGGCTGTAAATATGACAGGCTACCCATAGATCTATGGATGAGGGCATCGGCTACTACGTTCGCCTTCCCCGGATGGTATAAAATATCAACGTCATAGTTCTTAAGTAGTTCCAACCATCTCCTTTGACGTAGATTCAATTCCTTTTGCTTGAAGATGTACTGGAGGCTCTTATGATCCATATAGATATCAACATGAATGCTATACAAGTAGTGCCTCCACATCTTTAGTGCATGAATCATCGCAGCTAACTCTAAATCGTGGGTCGGGTAGTTCTTCTTGTGCTTTATTAGTTGTCTAGAAGCATAAGACACAACCTTACCATGCTTCATCACCACACAACCCAACCCAACGCCTGAAGCATTACAATAGATAACGTAACCATCAGTCCCTTCTGGAAGCGTTAGAACCGGTGCTGACGCTAATTTGTCTTTTAATGACTGGAAACTCCGTTCGTAAGCGTTAGTCCATTGAAACTTTGCTCCCTTCTGAGTCAAATTTGTTAAAGGTGCCGAAAGGGAAGAAAATCTCCTGTAATAAACTTCCAAACCGAGAAAGCTACGAACCTCCGTCGGTGTTGTGGGTCTAGGACAAGTCTTTACTGCTTCAATCTTTTGTGTATCCACCTGGATGCCTTCACCCGAAACGACATGTCCAAGGAAACCTACAGAGTTTATCCAGAATTCACATTTAGAGAATTTTGCATACAACTTCCCTTTTTGTAGAGTTCTGAGCACATTACGCAAATGATTTGCATGTTTAGCCTTTGAACAAGAATACACCAATATATCTTCGATAAATACAATTACGAACAGATCTCAAAAGGGCCTGAACACACGGTTCATCAAATCCATGAATATTCCTGGTGCATTGGTCAAACCGAACGACATAACACGAAACTCAAAATGCCCATATCTGGTCCTGAATGCTATCTTCGGAATATCTTCATCCTTAACCTTTACCTGATGGTACCTAGACCTCAAGTCTATTTTTGAAAAACACTTGGCACCTTGCAACTGATCAAATAAATCGTCAATCCTCTAGAGCGGGTACTTATTCTTGATCGTTACCTTATTCAGCTGTCTATAATCAATACACATCCGTAAGGAACCATCTTTCTTCCTCACAAATAACACAGGTGCTCCCCACGGTGATGTACTAGGTCTGATAAAGCCTTTATCAAGCAAGTCCTTTAGCTGTTCCTTTAACTCTTTCAGCTCCGCGGGGGCCATTCTATAGAGAGGAATAGATATTGGATGAGTATCTGGTAGTAGGTCAATGGCAAACTCAATTTCTTGCTCTGGCGGAAGACCCGGAAGTTCATCGGGAAACTCATTAACCACTAGGATGGACTGAATGGTTGGTGACTCCACTTCCACATCCTGAACCCGAACTAAGTGATAAATACAGCCCTTTCTGATCATCATCCTTGCCTTGAGATAGGAAATGAATCTTCATCTCGGCGATGCCGTATTAACTTTCCACTCCAAAACAGGCTCCCCTGGAAATTGAAATCAGACTATCTTTTATCTACAATCAACATTGGCATGACAAGAAGCCAACCAATCCATACCCATTATAACATCAAATTCTACCATATCTAACTCAATTAGGTCTGCTACGGTAGATCGACCATGAACTACTATTATACAACCCCTATATACTTTCTTAACTATCAATGAGTCCCCAACAGGTGTAGACACCTCAAAAGGTTTAACCAATTCAGGTTTTATTTCAAACTTACTAGCAAGCAATGGAGTAACGTATGATAAGGTGGAACCTGGATCAATCAGTGCATATATATCATATGAGGAGATTGATAATATACCTGTAACAACATCAAGCGATGTCCTGGTCCTGTCGTCCTACCAATGCATAGATGCAGTTTTGAAGACTGCTAGGGCTAGATGCTCTGCCTCTGCCTCTACCACAACTCATTGGTGCTTGTAGACCTTGCCCGGGTTGGTGGGGGGCATACTGATGATGACAAACCAGCTACAAATCCCACTGGCTGAGCTATGCTTGCATCACCTCTCATCAGACAATCCCTCACAATGTGGCCCGGATAACCATAAGTATAACAAACACCTAATCACATACAACACTGCCCGGTATGCTGCTTACCACATTGAGCACATCGTGGCAAGGGTGACCTCATCTGATTTGACTCACCCCTATACTGTAAACCTGAGGCCCTAAAATTCTGACCAGACCCTGAATATGAGGAACGATCAAATCTCTTACACCAAACTGAGGGAGTGCGCTAGCTGATGGCTAGGCTGGATACCTCAGGTACTGCTACCTCTGGCCACCTCGAAACTCACCAAAAGGACCCGAAGACCTCGTTCTCTTATTCTGGGCCCTATCATGCTCACGATCGGCCCTCTGTTTCTGTTTATGCTCCTCTACACCCTGAGCGTATGCCTGAATATGAGAAATATTCATGTCTGGCTGAAGTGAAACCGACATACTATCGTTAAGCAAGTGAGGCTATAATCCCATTACGAACCGGTGAACCCGATCCTCCATCTTAGATACAATAGTGGGAGCATACCTAGCCAACGAATCAAACTGAAGACTATACTCTCGAACACTCATGTTACCTTGTCGAAGGGTCAAGAACCTATCAACTCTTGCCCGCCTAAGCTCTGGTGGCAGATAATGACGAAGAAAAGCTTTTGTAAACTCCTGTCACACTGATGGAGGGGCATCCTCACCTCTGGACATTTCCAAGACTTGTACCAATTAACTGCAACATCTTGGAGTCTATAGGAAGCTAGCTCAACTGACTCAGTCGCAGTGGCCTTTATTACCCGTAACGTCCTCTGCACTCTATCAATAAATACCTGAGGGTCCTCATTCGGATCTGCCCCAGTAAATACCGGAGGGTCTAAATTAATGAAGTCATGAACCCTTGCACTGACGGATCTATCTGCATGACCAATACCTATTTCCTGACGCCGAGCCTGCACAACTACTAATCGGGTTAATAGCTGAATAACATCTCTCATCTCCTGACCTGGTGCATCCGGCTGAGGTGTTGAATATACAGGGGCGGGCGCTGGAGCTGGTGCCCCTTGGAGCTCTTTTGGAAAGGGCGAGGTATGTGAAGTTTGAGATGGAACCTCACTATGAGACTCTCCCCGAGCCCTGGTAACTCGTGGAGCTCGACTAGTAGTCTCACCAGCCATGGACTTTCCCTTCTGGGCGGCCGTACTCTTTGGAGGCATCGCTGAAAATATAACATATCATTAGGGACATGAATTCTTGTACCGCACGATCTGAGATAAAAAGAGAGGATAACATCCTACATGTCTTGTAGCCTTCTGTCTATAAGTGTGGTGCACAACACACCCATAAACACCACTCTAATAGATACGATCTGTAGACAACCCTAGGACAGAACTGCTCTGATACCATTTTTTTCATGACCCAAACCGATGGGCCGCGACGGGTGACTGAGTCCTACCTGTCAAACACCCCTAAGCATGCGTCTAAGATATGAACCTGAGTAACATCTGCTGAATTACGAAAATAACATACATGAAGGAAACCTTCCAACAAGGCGTATGTACGTATACATGCAGAATACAGTGGGCGAGCCGGTAAGGCTGCTATAGACAACTATACATCCAAAACTGAAAGCTGACAAGGCCACATACAACCCAACTAGACATACTATCTACAAACCTCTAATAGAAACATAACTGTATAAAGATGGGACTAAGCCACGTCATACAAATATATATATATATATATATATATATATATATATATATATATATATACATACACACACACACAAACGTATCGTACCAAACTCAAAAGTAGCTGTGGATCAAGTGGAGCATGCCAAATCTCAATGATTAGGGATCCTAAAAAGGGGGACCGTCATCTTGCCTACCTGCACCTGCGTGCATGAAATGCAGGCCCCGTGAAATAGGGCGTTAGTACAAAAAATGTACTGAATATATAAGGCGTGAAAATTAGTACGTAAAAGACATAGGTGAAACATGGAATAAAGAAACACATCCTTAAATCTGAATAACTTTGTAAATTCTGAAACATTTATAATGTCATGCACGTGTGTATAAATGTCATGTCATGCATAGGTATGAGTGTATATAATATCATCAAGCCACTGAGGACATCCCATTATATCGTCTCGGCCACTATGGGCAACATCGTCAACATATACCAACCGATCAGGTGGTGGTGCGTATATAACGCTGTAACCTTTTCCCATAGCCCATATACATATATTTACATATATACGCGTATAAAATGCTATCTGGTCATGGGTCAATGCACATGTATAAATGGGTGAAATACATGAAAAATACGTAAAAATCTCAATATTCTTTCCGGATAAACTTTTTCAACTTCGTATTATTCTGAGACCCATGAATAGAATATTATAATAATTCACATGGGGAATCAAGAATATAGACACCCCTAGTATTTCTATGAATAGAGTAATTTATGAAAACTGTGCATTTGCTCGTTTATTCAGTATAATTTGGACCATGCCAAAAGAAAGAAGGGATGACCTTAACATACCTGGAGTAGGAATACTCCGTATAATATTCTTGGCAAAGATTGCACCGTACTGTTCTAGAACCGCAAAATTCCATGTTGCTACTATTCCAACAAATCCTCGTTGGAAAATTTGCTGCTGTTACTAACGTTTTTAAAGAAGATCATAGTGAGTTGTTTAGCTTCTGCCTCTAACGTTCCCTTTATGAAAATTTGCTTATGATCTCCAACCTTTCAAACTAATGAAAGGAAGCTTTCTTTCTTTCTTTTGGAATGAGTAACGTTATGTTTTTGTTCTTATCATTTGTTCCATATTGAATTATAGCAAGACTTGTACATGTATTGTTTTGGATAATCATCCATCCCTTCTTAAGCCTAGGTTGCCACCTAGGCATAAGTGACTACTTAGTCCCTTTTTGATTTTGTGGTTTCTTGCCACGTGTTGGGGGAATAATTTATAAATTTTTATCCACTTATTAGTTAACTGGATAATATTCTATTACTCGATAATTAATCAATTACTCGCATAATTTAAAAATTATCTCAAATTACTTAAAAATACTACTCATTTTTAATATATATATATATATATATATATATATATATATATATATATATATATATCATATCATATTATCACGACCATATGGTATCTTATATGGTACTAGTCCATAATTATCGGGTAGTATTGCTCGACCCGTACTTTATCCCAAATTGGCCATTTTTAACGAAACTCGTTTTCTTTAATTCGTGTACCTTTTACCCTTCATGACACTTATTTATCGCTTGTTATAAATAGCGTAAGCACGTTAACCTCAAGATAGTCTTACCCCCGAGTCTATGTCAGTTAACTGAAGACGAAACTTTTAACGTACGAAAACACGAGATGTAACATCCTTCCCCCCTTAGAAACATTCGTCCTCGAATGTTCAACTCCCCGTGATCTATATAACTTTGGCAGGGTCGCCTTTGTAACAACACCACTACCAACTCTCCCCGTAGAAGCTTAATAACTCAACGCCACACAAGACCACAATTATGAATAACGACCATGGCCTCACACGATCAACAACAATAACCAACACAAAAATTTATACATGTACCTTATGATTATGACGTCTCAGTCGGACCCTTCTCTAGAGGAGGAAATAAGTAGGGATATCTAGACTTCATGTCTTCCTCGGCCTCCCAAGTTATTTCTTCCACCTTGTTGTTCCTCCAAAGTACTTTTATGGAGGCTACCTCCTTATTCCACAGCTTGCGGATTTGTCAGTCTAGGATGACAATTGGAATTTCTTCGTATGACAAGTTCTCTGTAACCTGTACATCATCCGTGGGCACCACTCGGGTAGGATCGCCAATGCACTTCCGTAACATAGATACGTGAAAAATCGGATGGACAGACTCTAATTCCAAAAGCAATTCTTACTCATAAGCTACTTGGCCCACTCTCCGAATGATCCTATAAGGCCCAATATACCGTGGGCTAAGTTTTCCTTTCTTGCCAAATCTCATCACACCCTTCATAGGTGACACCTTTAAGAATACACAGTCATCAACCTCGTGTTGATACCCAATTTTTTCCTATATATTTTTCAATATGTAGTATACCTTCAAAATAACACATATATGCATGTATAAGCATGCCCAAGGGTTTTATCATTTTTTCCATAATTTTAAAGGTTTAAATTGATTTATTTTCTCCCTTTTTATCCATAAGATCCCCAATAATTATTTCCAAAATTATTATTTTGATAATTCATCTATTGGATTTCTATATTTATGCCAAAATATGTCTAAGGTAATTTTTACATATTTTTATAATTGCATTTAGTATTTTTAAAGCTAAACTCCATAATTGCAATATTAGCCCTTTTAAGATTTAATTATGTTTTATACGCATAAAATTGGATCCTGTATTTTAAAATTGTTAATTATGCATTATAAATTATTTTAGCACTTTAAATTATTTTTCAAAAACTATTTACTATTTTTATAAATCTAATAGGGAAAAAGTGGCTATCTAAAATATAGCCAAATTGTTTTTCAATAGTAGCCCAAGTCAGGACCCCAATTCCCAGCCCAATTTCAATAAAAACCTGACCCACACCCTTTTTACCCATGCCCAAACCCAGAATCCCACCTACCCTCTCTAATCTCGACCGTTGATCTCCCAAATCAACGGTTCACATTGTTTCTTACCTTTTTTAACCCAACGACCCCCCAAAACCCTACCCCATTTTTCATTTGGGGCGCCTTTGAATCCCTATCCTCCCCAATTTTCTCTGAGACCTAAACCTAACTCTAGCCGCCACCACCCAAACCAACCCTAATCCTTTCGATCCTCAATCAATCCATGGATTCCCATGGCTGTTTGAGACATATACATGTCTCCTACGTATCCTGGTTGCTCGTTTTTGTGATTTCATGGAAGGATCTCGAAGAGATCTATTCCAGATCTGGTTTAACTTTTATCCATGGTCCTTCATGCCATTTCCCGGCCATCCATGGCTGTTCGAGTAGGATCCATGACTTTTCCGGCTAAAACCGGTAACGTTCTAAGGTTTTCTCATCTTCTCTGGGTTCTCTGAAACCCTAACTCTTGAGGATTTTCATCTTTTCTTTAGATATACCTTATATCTAGGTGTATCCATGAGTTTTTAACCAATTTTTTCCTCGTCTATGCTATTTTCTGAAAAACCTAGCTATAAATCCTACGATCTTTTTAGATATGTGATGGATCTATGGGTTTTTTAAGGTTTTCACCTATGTTCCTCAAAATATTTCTCCGATTTCAAACGATTTCTTCATTTTCCAGACTAGGGTTTCCAAAAACTTTTTTTGCAAAAACAATGTCTTTCTGATTTTAGCAATTACTTTGATTTTTAGCATGTTTAAACATCACCTGAGTCTTTCCTTTTTGCTCGATTCATTTTTGTAAAGAAACCCTAACACTTCTGGGTTCGATTCGAAGTTTGAGTCTGTTTGCGATGTGTTTGCATGACTATCATGAACATTCTAGGTTTCATGTGTGTTCTATATGCTCTTGTGCTTCCTGCTCTAATTTGTTCTTAAGGCTTCTTTGATTTTGTCCAAACACATGTTATTTATCGTTTAATAGGTCCAACTATTTGTTTTATTGATTGATCACATAATTTATGCTGATTTTGCGTAATGTTCTTAAACCTACATCTGTGATTTTTTGTATTTTCCTTGTAATTCTGTACTAATTTTTCGAAATTACTTCCTTATTTTTTTGTGATACTTTCCTTAGTTAGTGCTGATTCCCTGTGATTTTCCATCTCATCCGTGATTCTTTGAACTGACTTTCAGAATTGAAATTGTGCTCTACCTTATTTATGTGCACAATATGATGTTAGTATACTTTCCTTACTTAATATTCCGTACTTAATGCTTTTACTACTCCTATTATGATAAAATCAGTTCTTTTCCTACTTGATACAACTTGTACCAGTTTGAACTATGACTCCCTAATTGGAGGGAGTCCGGATCTTTAATTGATTCTGATTTGTATTATTTCTATATTTATGCTAAGTCAGTACTTATTACCTTATTTTCCTGCCTGTTCTCAAACTATAAATACTCTACCCTCTCTTTAGCACAAGACATGAACAATTAGTTCAGAACACACACATACACACTCAAGCTCTCTTTTCTTTCTCTACTACTTGTGCTACTGCTTGTCAAACCGGCTGAAAGTCAAAGCTAGACTGTGGAACTGTACTTGCTTTACTTTTCTGCACTTTTCTTCCTTAATTGGTATGTTCCTAGTTCAATTCTGAAACTTAACTCTATGTGCTCCATTGTTTGTCATTCCCTGTCTCTTTCTGCACTGATCTAATGGCTCATGTTGTTTAATTGCACTTCTTGTTCACTGCTTTACTCAGCATGCTTAAGTTCTGCCCTCTCTTGTTCAAATGTAGTCAACATGTCTACTTGAGTTCCTATTTATGTTTCTCAACTAGTATGTCCCCCAGTGTACTTGATTAACACTAAGTCATGACTAATTATGTGTAATAGACCCCTGCATGACTACTCCCATACCCTGTCCCTATGTCTTATTACAATTCTAAGCATGATTCCCTCGTTAACTCTCTAAAGTAATTATTTGTGTTCTAAAGGCCAATCAGTCCCTACTTGTTCTTTGCACTTGCTGGTCTATATGCATCTCTTCTCAGCCATGTTTATGTGTTTCTGATTTGGGCCCTCTGTGTCCCCAACCCCTACTTCCCTGCTTGTAACTTCTAAAACTGTACTATTCTTTGAACTTGTTTTGTGTGTATGCTGCCTTATTCTAAGTTATTGTTGCTCCTATTCCCTTCTCCTTTTCAAAACTGTTCTGCTGTTTTGCAAACTTATTTCAAACATGCTGTTTCAAAACTATTTTCCAATTCAACCTTCTTTTAAATCTATGTCAAGCACTCCCACTCTACTCCTAGACTACTAGGTTCTGCCCCTTTTATATGAGCCTTGCCTTGGGACCCTCGAGATCCCTCTAAACTTGGACATATAAAAGCTGGCCTTTCCGCACTACACTTACTTTGTCTTGGTTATGAAATCTGGGTGTGAGCACTGCCCGAGATCCCTTGAGGTCCTTAGGAAACTCTGACACACCCGGATATGGGAAAGACTATGGAACCATCTTGGCATTTGGGGTAATTGATTACATAACTCAGGGAGGAAGTTCTAATCAGGCTTACTATAGTGTAACTTCTTATTTTTCACTTTTACTTGTGTAATTCATTCCTATGGTCTGTAATAATTTGTAAACAAGTATATGGGTGGTTAGTGAAAAAGGGATGGGGTAAATATGCATGCCATAGTTGTTAAGGGGGTAGAAAACATGTTGTTAGGTTTATATTCCTAGTTGCGCAATAGAAATCATGCTTAGGGTTCATACATACATTAGAAATCATGCTCTTAGGTCCTATGTTTCTTGCTTCAGCATCTCATCCGTTACTAATCCATGTTTTACGTCTATCACTTAGAAATCCTGCTCCTAGGACGATAACAACATTGGCATAAAAGTTGTTACTCTTGTACTTTCAGAAGTCTTACTTCAATAAGTCTGCAATTCTTGAGTGCATTTAGAAATCATGCCTTAGGGATTCTATTTTTTACAATCTTGCCATTTGCATGTGTATATTATATATCATGTTCTAGAATCCTATTTGCATTAAGACGCCTAGTTAATTACTGATTCATGAAAAGGTAATAAAATGATCTCACATTGTGATGTTTTCTGAATAAAATTGGTAATAATCTCCGCATTCGTATCAACTAGAACATCATGCTCTTAGGTAAAAACCATCTCCAAACCGTTTTAATAATTCTAAGTAATTGCTGCATATTACTCTTAGGCAAGCCTTAGGTAATAACTTAAATAAAACCAGAACTGCCTTTGTTTAACTGTCGGCATGTTAAAATTAGTAGGCAAGCCTGATTCAGACTTCTTTTCTGAGTCATGTAATAAATCTAATTATACTGAAATCACTTAGATACCATGCTTTAGAATTGTAAATTCAGACCTTATCTGTGTATAAGTCATGCTGTCTATGTGCATTACCTGTAGAGGTATACTTGAGCCTTTTGTTTGTCTTCCATGCACCCCTTAATTGAAGTCCTACTTGTTATTGTATGTCGCCTTAGTATTTTGCCTTTAAACTTGAGGGTCTGCCTAGAACCTCCTTCTTATAGGATATGAGTCCCAAATTCCTCCGGGACAAATAGGAAGGGACGGGTAACAACATGCAATAGGGGTCGAGACTAACCCTCGCTTTAATTAACTTCATAGGGCGGGAAAGGGTAGATATGGATATGATGACCAGTGCGTTAATACCACGTGTAGCCCCTCTTTGAGGAGTGTCATACTGGGTATTGCATTGATGTGATCCATATTATAAACAAACCTAGGACACCCCTCTTTACATTCATAAGCGTGCTTAGTTCTTAATTTATTTCAAAATCTTGCTTCTCATTAATTGCTTTTTTCAAACATCTGTTTTCTTAAACTTAAATCTCCTACTATTTGAGCCATACTTGTTTATCTGCTACTTGTACAAATCCATAAAAACTGTTTGGCCGGGAACCACACTAGTGGATCCAGAGAGGTGTCTAACACCTTCACCTTAGGATAATTTCAAGCCCTTACCCTATCCTGGTTACCAAACGTAGTTATAAATAAACTCTATAGGTTCCCTAACGCACCTTAAAATCGTTAGGTGGCGACTCTCCAAAATTGCAAACCCCTTTCCCAAAAGGAAAGAGTTGTTCCATACCAAAATGTCATGAACTCTATTTTGCGAAGGAAAAAGGGGGCGCGACAGCATGGCGACTCTGCTGGGGATATTTATGCTTTTACTATTTCATACCGTTTTTGTGAATTTGTACCCTCCCTATGTGCAATTGCTTGTTTAATTCCTTTAAGCGTTTAATTTCTTTTTCAAAAGTGAAACTGACATATCTTTCTTGTTTCCTTCCTTTACTGCTGCTTTAAATTATAAAATTGCTATATTTATCGCTTTCTTAACGTGCAAATACATGTCAACATGCTTTTATTTATTGCATAATCATGCTCTACATCATACTCACACTCATGCCAAACAAATACTATAGTGATGAGTGGTTTCACTCTTCCTATATCATTACCTCCTAAATTCGGAAAGGCGTATTTGCGGTAAAACTAGTCGATCAGCGGTGCAGTCGATAGTTCCGTGCCTTCCCCCTTGAGTTATCCGCTCAAGGGTACTAGTCTAAAACCCCATAGAAACCTTATTCTGTTTAAATTGTGCATGCATCATGGTCAAACATAGCCGGGTCAGTTATGTCATCCACATAATGATCCTTTAAGATAGCCTTGTCCAAAAAGTCCACTGGGTTTCTCTAAACCCAAACGGACATCATCATGTTATGTGCATTTTTTTGGAGAACTAAGTGCTTCATGCTAATTGTTGATGTTAAATAGTCGAGTCCGACAAGGGTATGGTCTTAACCTTTTTGCTTTGTATAAAATGAAGAACGAGGTCCTCAGCTTCGGTATGGTTAGCACACCCTCACTCTTACTAGACTAGTGGAGGAGTCTTTCATCTAATGACCAAATCAATGAGTGGAAAGAGGGGGCCGCTAAAGCTAGCGAAAAGTTGGAATATATAGAATATAGTTTGCTGGAATTGGAAGGAAAAGTGAGGAAGAGAGTCGCCGACTGCCAGAACCTGAGGGAAACGAAGGAGAACACCTGGCAAATGCTTTTTTACTGGTGAACCTACGCGAGCTGGAGGATTTGATCAACGAGAGAATTCAACCTGAGGAAGGTCCTTCTAAGGCCAAATAGATTAGGTTTACTCACCTTCCAAATGTAATAAGGCCAATGGCCATTAGTGATTTTTATTTCTTGCTTATTTAGTGTCGTTTGGGATTCGTCCATTTTTTTATCAACAAAATGAGGATTTAGCATTCTAGGTTCTCCGAATCAATTTGTCGCTAGGCCTACCTCGGGCATAAAGAGGTCACCAAATTAGGACACGCTTTACATTCCCGCACTTTGTATTTAAATATTGCAATACTTTTTATAATCCTCACTAACTTGGTTACCTTTTGTTTTTATATTTGTTTTTATTATTCCCTTCCCGAAAGGTTAGTTCGTGTCCTCTAGCATCATCATCTTATTTCACAAGATCCAAGGGCCCTCCACCCACTCCTCCTCTTATTCCTATTAAAGGCAAGAACAAAGGCAAGATGGAAGACTTAAACAACATCAGGAAGGAGAACACGGTTGAACGGGTAGAGGCTACTAATGGCCAGGGTATTCGGGTTCCTAACGAGAATGTGTCACAACTTGAACAGAAACTGTTGAAATTCCAGGAAGAATTCGATCACGTTCGGAATCTGGCAAGCCTGTTATTTTCCCTTAACACCCCAGATATCAACTTCCCCAACACTCAAAACCCTACACCTCCTCAAAATATCCCCAAAAAACAGAATCATGCCGCTCCTCACCATCACATTGACCCACCAAAGAACCAATGTAACACCTTCCATACCCTAAACAACAATCCACTACTCATCCCAGAACCTCAGAACTCCACAAATGACCATTTCCACACCCATACACCAGGCCACCATAACACTCCTATCTACGTGGAGACCATGCCACACTCTACCCAACCTATCTCATGCACACCTAAGTCCGATGAAAAGGATATGCTTATCAGGAACTTGGACGAGGAACTTAAGAAATTGACCAGCCGGATTCAGGGTGTTGAGGGAAGCAAAGGATCGAGGGACTGAACTATGAGGACCTTTGCATATAGCCTGATGTCGAACTGCCTGAGTGTACAAACCTCCTAAGTTCGAAATGTTTGATTGTACGGGTGATCCAAGGGTCCATCTAAGGATATATTGCGACAAGCTGGTTGGAGTAGGGAAGGATGAAAGGATCTGCATGAAGCTGTTTATGAGGAGTTTGAAAGGAGATGCATTATCCTGGTACATCAGCCAAGATCCCAAGAAGTGGTCAAGCTGGGTAGGCATGGCATCTGACTTTATGGATAGATTCAGGTTTAATATAGAGAATGCACCAAAAGTGTTCTATATCCAAAATTTGAAGAAGAAGCCCATGGAGACATTTTGCGAGTATGCTACTCGCTGGAGGTCCGAAGCTGTTAAGGTCAGACCTGCCTTAGAATAGGAGCAAATGAACAAGTTCTTTGTCCGATCTCAGGACTCGCAGTACCATGAACGGTTGATGATGATTGAGAACCACAAGTTCTCCGACATCATCAAACTAGGTTAAAGAATCGAAGAAGGTATTAAAAGTGGTATGGTTACAAACTTCGAAGCCTTGCAAGCTACAAATAAGGCTTTACAGTCCGGTGGTGTGTCCAAGAAAAGAGACATAGGGGCCGTGATGGTTGCACAAAGGACCAAGTCTCCCCTTAAATACCAAACTTACCCAATACCTCTACTCACATATCAGCCAACCCCAAATTACCAGGCACCCTCACCCTCATACCAAGCTCGGTCACCAACTTATCAGTCTTCCACCTCCTACATATCAACCTACTTCACCCAGATACTCCCAACCCGCTCATGTCTACCAAACTTATATTGCTCAACTATCCCATTATCAATCACCCTCTGCCCGCCAAAATTACCCTAAACCCCGACCTAATTTTGATCGCAGACCTCCAAAGCAAAATACAATCATCGCTGAACCCATCGATATGCTCAAAGTTGCTGGTTATGTCACCCCCATCCCTACTGCAACCCCCGAGAATCTTTTTTAGTGGGTTACCCCAAACAAGTCCTGTGCATACCACTCCGGCATGAAAGGGCACACCATCGATGAATGTCACTCCTTGAAAGACAAGATATAGTCTTTAATTGATAACAAGATCATTGTGGCAAAGGAACCCGCTCCAAATATCCACAACAACCCTCTACCAGACCATAAGGGTGGAGGTATTCACATGATTGAAGTAGAGGATGACTGGGATCCCGAGGGATCAATCAGATTGATCGCTGAAGGTGATGACTCGAAGAAACCAACAATTACTCTCAATTCAATCATAGTCCAGATCCAACCGTCTGAGGAAGCTGAGGTGAATATGTCTGTACCTCTTGGGTTTGAAGCAGCACCATCCGCAAAGACACCGGTATCAATTGAGGTTGAAATCGCATCTCCGGCAAATGCACCCGCACCATTTGAGGTTGCAGTCTTGCCACCCAAGGCACATGTTCCATACGAAGTGAGGATAGCCGCACCGATCCCAGTGGTGATGTCTACCATGCCATCATTCTATACAAATGTTGTACCCTGGGACTATACAGCCGAGGCGAGAAGGAAAGGCAAGGTTAGGATTGAAGAAACTATCGTAGCACAGGGTATGACAAGAACTGGTAGAGTCTATACCCCTGAACATCTGGCTGAATCAAGCAAGCAGGCCTCCAATCGGCCGCCCCTCATTAAGATAGGTTCGGATGACCTTTAGAGGAAAATACGGGCCAAGGAATATTCGATCATCGACCAGTTAAACAAGACGCTAACACAAATATACATTCTCTCTTTGCTGCAAAATTCTGAGACGCACAAGAATGCTTTGTTAAAGGTGCTAAATGAAGCGTACGTACCAAGTAACATCACTAGCGGGGAAGTGGATAATATGGTAGGACAAGTGCTGGAAAGCCATAAGATCACCTTCTATGAGGACGAGCTTCCACCTGAAGGGCTAGGGCACAACAAAGAACTGCACATCACCGTGCAATGCGAAGATTATTTCATCACCATAATCCTGATCGATAGAGGTTCCAGTCTTAACATTTGTCCGCTGGTAACACTCAAGAAGTTGGGTAAAAGGCTACATGAGACAAAGGATGGAGAAATCAATGTGAAAGCTTTCGATGGTTCTCAGAGGTCCACCATTGGTGAGGTTATTCTATGCTTGCAGATGGGACCAACCTGGTTCGAGATCGATTTCCAAGTAATAGATGTACCAACATCTTACAACTTGCTACTGGGACGACCATGGATTCATGCTGCCGGGGCCGTAGCATCAACACTACATCAGGAAGTAAAGTTCGAATGGAATCACCAGGAAGTGATCATTCACAGCGACGATAGCAACCCTATATACAGTCTCCAGACCATTCCGGTGATCGAGAGAAGAAGGAAGCTGGGTGGAGAAACTTACCACCACATTGAGCGGGTCAATGCTATCGATAAAGACAAACGGTGGGATAGTAAAATTGAGAGTATACTAAGTTGGAGTGGGTATGAACCCGACAAAGGGCTCGGCAAGAACCTCCAAGGAAATGATTTTCTTTTTGTATTTTTCAAATTCCCGCAATAAGATCTTCGATGTTCAAAATAGTATTCAGTTTATCAAAAGCATTTTTGATTTTTCTTATGAATTAATATTATTGCTATCATTTTTCCTCCTTACTTTGCCAATACAACATTACTATTACTTATCTTGATGAACCAATGACTGTGACATGCAATGAAACAACGTAACAAATGGATATTAATTCAGAGGAAGATGACATACCTGACGAGATTGTCAAAGAAGTTGAAAGCTTTGAGAACAGACCTAAGTCCAACCTGGACGAGACCGAAATTGTCAACCTGAGGGATGCAGAAAACGTCAAGGAAACACAAACAACATCCACCTATCGCCATCAGAGAAGAGAGAATACACATAATTTCTAAAGGAGTATGAGGACATATTTGCCTAGTCGTATGATGACATGACTGGTCTGAGTACATCTATTGTGGCTCACAAACTGCCAACCAATCCAATGTGTCCACCGGTAAAGCAAAGGATCAAAAGGTTCAAGCCTGACATGAGTTTGAAAATCAAGGAAAAAGTCAACAAGCAGATCAAAGCTAAGATTCTCAGGGTAGTAGAATACCCGATATGGTTAGCCAACATTGTGCTAGTGCCAAAGAAGAATGGGAAGGTCAGGTCGACTACTGGGATCTCAATTGGGCCAGTCTAAAAGACGACTTCCCTTTGCCAAATATACACATCCTAATTGACAATTGCGCCAAGAATGAACTATAGTCATTCATAGATTGCTTCACTGGTTATCATCAGATCTGGATGGATGAGGAAGATGCTGAGAAAATGGCTTTCATTATGCCGTGGGGAGTGTACTATTACAAGATGATGCCATTTGGCCTGACGAATGCAGGGGCCACCTACATGAGCCATGACTACCATTTTCCATGATATGATACACAAGGAGATAGAGTATATGTGGATGATGTTATTATCAAGTCCAATAAGGCCACTAACCACATAAAAGATCTGAGGAAGTTCTTCAATAGACTGCAAAGATACAACCTGAAACTAAACCCCACAAAGTGTGCATTTGGGCTTCCTGTTGGGAAATTGCTTGGGTTTATTGTGAGCCGCTGAGGAATAGAACTGGATCCATCGAAAGTCAAAGCCATTCAAGAACTACCACCGCCAAAGAACAAGAAGGATGTGATGAGTTTCTTGGGAAGGCTTAACTATATCAGCGAATTCATAACACAGTTTACAGTTATCTGTGAGCCAATATTTAAGATGTTAAAGAAGGATGCCGCTACCAAATGGACTGAGGACTGCCAAAAGGCCTTCGAAAAAATCAAAGAGTACTTGTCAACACCACCAGTCTAGTCCCGCCTGAGCCTGGTAGACCCCTATTACTCTACCTTACAGTGTTAGATGGAGATTTCGGCTGCGTTCTGGGACAACATGATGAAACGGAGAGGAAGGAGAAAGCCATTTATTATCTCAGTAAGAAGTTCACCCCATACGAGGCCTGGTATTCTCTATTGGAACGCACCTATTGTGCTTTGACTTGGGTAGCTCAGAAGCTGAGACATTACTTCTACGCCTATACTACATATCTCATATTGAGAATGGATCCCTTGAATTACATCTTTCAGAAGCCCATGCCCACCGGCAAGATAGCCAAGTGGCAAATCCTGTTAAGTGAGTTCGACATTGTTTACGTAACTCAAAAAGTGATCAAGGTACAGGCACTGGCAGACCACCTTGCTGAAAACCCCGTGGATGGAGGATACGAACCCCTGAAAACGTATTTTCCCGATGAAGAGGTATCATTCATAGGAGAAGACATTGCGGAATCCTATGACGGTTGGAAAATGTTCTTTGATGGAGCATCAAACTTCAAAGGAGTTGGTATAGGAGCAGTCCTAATATCAGAAACCGGTCAGCATTATTTGGTGTCTGCCAAACTCAGGTTCCCCTGCACCAACAATATGGTCGAGTATGAAGCCTGCATCTTAGGACTCAAAATGGCCATTGACATGAACATTCAAGAGCTGCTAGTGATTGGAGATTCAAAATTACTTATACATCAGGCATGAGAAAAATGGGCGACCAAGAACTCCAAGATACTCTCGTATCTGCATCATGTACAGGAACTGAGAAAGAGGTTCACGAAGATGGAATTCCATCATGTTCCCAGAATCCAGAATGAGTTCACCGATGCATTGGCTACCCTATCATCTATGATACAACATCCAGACAAGAATTTCATTAATCCCATTCTAGTGAAAATCCATTATCAGCCAACTTACTGTGCCCATGTTGAAGAGGAAGCAGACGGAAAGCCTTGGTTTCATGATATCAAGGAATATTTAGCAAAAGGAGAGTACCTAGAGGTTGCAAATCCTACTCAGAAATGCACACTTCGGAGATTGTCCAACAACTTCTTTCACAGCAGAGGAATCCTGTATAGGAGGACTCCCGATTTAGGATTATTAAGATGTGTCGACGCAAAGGAAGCATCCAGGCTACTAGAAGAAATTCAAGCTGGGACCTGCGGTCCATATATAAACGGTTTTGTCTTAGCGAAGAAGATATTCCAGGCTGGTATGGAGATGGACTGCATCCAGTATGTCCGAAAATACCACCGCTGTCAGATACATGCAGACATGATAAATGTACCTCCAAGCGAGCTTAACACAACAAGCTCACCATGGTCATTTGCCGCTTGGGGGATGGGCGTTATTGGACCAATCGAGCCAGCTGCTTCCAACGGACACAGGTTTATCCTGGTAGCCATCGACTATTTCACCAAATAGGTTGAAGCAACATCTTAGAGCAGTGACTAAGAAAGTCGTGGAAGACTTTGTCCGCGACCGCATTATTTGTTGATTCGGAATTCCAGAGTCAATCATTACTGATAATGGCTCCAATCTCAACAACGACTTGATGAAAGCTATGTGTGAAACCTTCAAAATCAAACACAAAAATTCCACAGCCTACAAGCCTCAGATGAACGGAGCTGTAGAGGCCGCCAACAAGAATATCAAGAAGATATTGAGGAAAATAATAGAGAAGCATAAACAGTGGCACGAGAAGTTATCATTTGCTCTACTGGGGTATCGCACCATAGTCCGCACATCAACCGGGGCAACCTCATATATGCTGGTTTACGGTACAGAGGCTGTCATTCCAACTAAAGTAGAAATTCCTTCCCTAAGGATCATACAAGAAGCTGAGCCTGACGACGTAGAGTGGGTGAAAAGTCGTTATAAGCAATTAGCCCTTATAGATGGAAAGAGAATGAATGCAGCTGGTGTTAAAGAAAATTTTTCTGCATCAAGATAAAGCCAAAGGGAATTTCTCTCCTAACTGGCAGGGTCCGTACATAGTTCACCAGGTTTTGATAGGAAAAGCCCTCATACTTGTAAACATGGACGAAGAAGTCTGGCCAAAACCAATCAATTCAGACGCAGTCAAACATTTATATGTGTAACCTTTATTCTTTTCTTATATGATGTAAATTAAACTATGCCTTACCTGATTCCCGTTTAAGAGGGGATACATAGGCAGCCCTATGGATTCAGTCACAATTCAATAAAACTTAATTTCGCCCCGCAATTAGAAACTGGGGCAGAATGTAATTTCAGCCGATCGCCGCACAAGCAGCAGTCAGAAACATCAAACTGGGGCAGAATTTTGAGGAGGACCCTGAAAATTCCGTAGTAGGAGAGGTTGCAATGTCTTGAACTACGTCACAGTCGTCGGTTCATCTAAAAGCTATTTTTTAATTATACACTTATGTCATACTTTTACAAAATCATGCATGTTTATTATTGAAACTGCTTTGTTTAGAAACACTACCCCAATGATACAGACGATATCACCAGATCAAAGTCGAACGAGTCAAGCAAATCCAGCGGGGATACGAACTAACCTTCCCCCTTACAAAACTCATGACTTTTCTTTGGATGCAAGCACTAGGACTGCGAAATCATTAAACATACTGTACGCCCATGGAACAAACATTGCTAAAGAATACGGTTCTCAGAACCATTGCACTTGCCAACACTTGCTATCAACACACACCAATGATGTTCCGTATGTCACAATGCTCCTAGTAATCACAACGCCGCAATATGCTATCAGCTAAGAAAACTCTACTGTCAGTTGTTATCTTATTTCTTGAATAAGTCTACCATTCTGCCTTTCGAGACTAAACGCTGTCTCCTTCTACATTCCTGCATAAGACTACCATTCTGCCTTCCGAGACTAGACGCTGTCTCTATCTGCATTTTCATTGCATAAGGCTACTATTCTGCCTTCCAATCTTGAACAAGGCTACCATTCTACCTTCCGAGACTAAACGTTATCTCCATCTGCATCTGCATTGCATAAGGCTACCATTATGCCTTCCAATTTACATAAGGCTACCATTTTGCCTTCCAATTTTCATAAGGCTACCATTCTGCCTTCCGACCTGCATAAGGCTACTATTCTGTCTTTCGATTTGCATAAGGCTACCATTCTGCCTTCCGAGGTTAAGCTCTACCTCCATCCGCATTTGCATATTTCCATAAGGCTATCATTCTACCTTCCGAGGCTAAGCTCTGCCTCCAATTTTCTTCGAACCTAAGCGCTATCTCAAGCACTATTTATGTCGCTTCTCTTACGGGCTAAGATATGCCCTTGGATTCATAAGACTAAGCTCTGTTTTGTCCGCATCATACTACTGCATCCTTATACATCCTTCATGGGATGAAATATTGCCAACTCATCCAAAGGCGTCATCGTTCAGAGGCACCACCTTCATAGCCCGAGATCACCATGGCCTGAGGATCTCTTTCAATCTTTTGCTTATCATTATTCAAAGGCATCATGGTTCGGAGGCACCATCCTCATAGCCCGAGAACATCATTTCATGGCCTATGAATCCTTTATCATACGCTTCATGGCCCAGGACATCATGGTCTAAGGACATCATCCTCATCGTTCGAAGACAACATTCATGGTCCAACGGGACTTTGCATCATGTTTAAATTTATGCACAGTATACGCTTGTATTGCTTCTATTTGCAGGTAAGCCAGAGAGCAATGGCTATCCCAGCAAGAGCGATCCCGCTCCAGCTCCCTTAGCCATATCAATACTAACCATTTTCGTAAACCTTCCACTCACCCGGCCCTAGATATTGCGTCCGATCTTGAAATGTCTTCATCGGCATACTCCGTAGGTGAATCATGAACTACATACGACCTGATTCCTGTGTAACTAGGGATATGTAGGCAGCTCAGAATGCCAGGGTCTGGCCTAATGTGATGACCCAAAACTTATTTTGGGTTCGTGGGGGAATGGGTAATCGGGTTTTGGTTCAAACCTCTGGTTTTGACCATGTAGGCCCTGGGGTGATTTTTGATTTTTTGGGTAAAACTTTGGAAAAAACTTATTTTCATGCATTGGCATTGATTCATTTAGTGTTTATTGATGTAATTAAGTAACTTGTGGCTAGATATGAGTGAATTGGTGGTGGAATCGAGAGGTAAAGCGATAGTTGAGGCTTGAATTGTGTTCGTGGCATTGAGGTAAGTGTTTGGTCTAACCTTAGTTTGAGGGATTAGGAGTTGTGTCTTATTTGCTATGTGTTAATTATAGAGTACTACGTATAGGCGTGGTAACGAGTATCTATACGTCGGTGTCAAGCATGCCCGTGAGTCTTGTGTTCTAATTGTTATGACTCCGTTGTGGTTTATTGCGCTTCACATGTTATTGTCATTATTGCTCCCTTGCCGGGATGTTATTATCATTATTGTTCCCTTGCCGGGATGTTATTATCATTATTGTTCCCTTGCCGGGATGTTGTCTTGATATTATTGTTTCCTTACCGGGATGTTGTTGAAATATAATTATTCCCTTGCCGGGATTCTTTTGTGGTTGTTGTTGATTTGTAAATGGGATCGGGTGACACGCTGCCATGAAAACATATAAAATAGGAGCGGGTTGCACACCTATAACAAGATATATGAAATGGGAGTGGGTTGCACGCTTGCAACAAGATATGTGAAATTGGAGCGGGTTACACGTCTGCAACATATGTGAAATGGGAGCGGGTTGCACGCCTGCAACAAGATATGTGAAATGGGAGTGGGTTGCACACCTGCAACAAGATATGTGAAATGGGAGCAGGTTGCATTCCTGCAACGAGATATATGAAATGGGATCGGGTTGCACGCCTGCAACAAGATGTGAAATAAAAGTGAATTCTGCATTTGTATTCCTTATCCTTGTTAGTAATTGGATTTTGGTTTCTTTATATTCTCTTGATATTCTGTTGATATCTGTTATTCCTCGAAGCATGTTTCCCCTGCCCAAATTTTAACTGTAATTACCTACTTTTATATTTCTGTTGTATATCATTTAACTGCACAAGTTTATTTCGTAGTCTGGTCCTAGCCTCGTCACTAATTTGCTAAGGTTAGGCTAGACACTTACCAACACATGGGGTCGGTTGTGCTGATACTACACTCTGCACTCTTTTGTGCAGATCCCAATGTTGTAGAATTCGGACGGCAGTGAGGTTGCTGCCTTCAGTCCAACAAGTGACCCGAGGTAGTGCTGTAGGCGTCCGTGGGCCTTGGCGTCACATCCTATCTTTCCTTTATCCCGTTTCCTTTACTTAGTTCAGAAACAATGTATCTTTTATCTTTCAGACTTTGTATGTAGCATTCGTAGACTATCTGTGAAACTATGACACCAAATTCTGGGTAGAGTTGTATTTAGACTTCCGCTGTTTGTATTAAGATAAATTATCAGATTTCGTCTTCCACTTAATTATTTTCAATTTTTGCATGATATCTACTCATCACTGATAATGGTTTAAAACTAGAAAAGGTTAAGTAATTAGATTAACTTGGCTTGCCTAGCTTTCACCAGTAGGCGCCATCATGACTCTCGATGGTGGAAAATTTAGGTCGTGACAAGTTGGTATCAGAGCTCTAGGTTACACGGGTCTCACAGTTCACAGACAAGCTTAGTAGAGTCTGAGGGATCGGTACAAAGACGTCTGTATTTATCCCCAGAGGCTACAGAGTTAGGAAAAACCTCACATTCATTCTTTCCTGTCGCGCGGTTTGGTTTCTCAATGCTAATTGAATTTTACTCTAGTCTTTTGCAAATGGCGAGAACACGCGCTTCCTCATCCACTAACCAGTAGCCCGAGCCCCCAGCAGCAGCTCCCATGAGGGGTAGAGGGCGAGGCCGAGGTAGGGGCAGAGCTCAGCCCAGAGCAGCTGCACCAGCGGCAGAGCCTCAGATTGACTTTGATGATGAGGTCTGACCCAGACAGTTTTGGTGGGCCTAGCTCAGGTCCCAGAGGGGTTTATTGCTACCCCCGTACTCCAGGATGCTTTGGTCCGTCTAGTGGGCCTTATGGAGAGTGTCACCCAGGCAGGCTTGCTTCCTGTAGCACCATCAATCTCTCAGGCTGGAGGAGGAGCCCAGGCTCCTACTACTCGCACTCCGGAGCAGGCAGCTCCCTAGTTCCAGACTCTAGTAGTCCAGCCAGTTGGAGCAGTTCAGCAGGGTGTGGTAGCTCAGACCGATGATAGAGCAACTATGTTTGCAGATACTTTTTGGAGGTTGGACAGGTTCACCAAGCTCTTCACTACTACTTTCAACAGTGCATCTTCTGAGGATCCCTAGGATTATCTAGACAGTTGTCATGAGGTTCTCAGGAACATGGGGATAGTGGAGACCAATGGGGTCGATTTTGTTACTTTTCGCTTGTCTAGATCCGCCAAGACTTGGTGGAGAGATTATTGTTTGGCTAGACCAGTCAGATCACCAGCTTTGACTTGGGAGTAGTTTACTCAGCTATTTCTAGAGAAGTTTCTCCCGATCACTCAGAGAGAGATCTATCGGAGGTAGTTTGAGTGTCTCCAGCAGGGTTCTATGAACGTTACTCAATATGAGACCAGATTCATCGACTTGGCTCGTTATGCACTTATCATACTTCCCACCGAGAGAGAGAGAGAGAGGGTGAGGAGGTTTATTGATGGACTTATTTAGCTGATTCGACTTCAGATGGCCAAGGAGACTAGGAGTGAGATTTCTTTCCAGGAGGCATCCAATGTGGCTAGGAGAGTTGAGATGGTTCTATCGTAGGGAGGTGGTCAAGGGTCTGACAGGAGGCCTTGTCATTCAGGCTGATTCAGTGGTACCTTTTCTGGAGGCAGGGATTCGTTTGGTAGAGGCCATCCTCCTAGGCCTTTTTAGTCAGCACTTCAGGTTTCTCACTGTGCTTCAGGCGACCGTGGTTCTCATATGCAGTATTCTGATCAACAGTCTTACAGTGCACCACTAGCTCCTTTCAGTGCCCCACCGATTCAGAGTTTCTAGGGTCGTTAGCCCAGCAATTGAGTACTTGTTTTACTTGTGGCGATACGAGGCACATTGCTAGATATTGCCTTTGAGCACCGAGCATTTCTCAGCAGCAGGGTTCCCGTTCCATGGTTCAGGCACCAAGTGTTCCATAGCCCGCCCAACTTGCCAGAGGTGGGGGTAGAGGTGCTAGAGGTGGAGGTAGAGGTATTAGAGGTGGATCTCAGACTGCTAGAGGTAGAGGCCAGCCAACAACAGGCCATCCTAGAGATGTAGTTCAGAGTGGTGGGGCCCAGTCACGATGTTATGCTCTTTCAGCCAGGCCTGAGGCTAAGGCTTCTGATGCAGTTATCACAGGTACTGTTCTAGTTTGTAGCAGAGATGTTTCAGTTTTATTTGATCCAGGATCTACATACTCCTATGTATCGTCTTATTTTGCACTATATTTGGTCATGCCTAGTGATTCTTTGAGTGCTCCTGTTTATGTGTCTACACCGGTGAGTGATTCTATTGCAGTAGATCGAGTCCATCGTTCATGTATAGTTGTGATTGGGGGTCTTAAGACTCGTGTAGATTTGCTTCTGCTGGACATGGTTGATTTTGATGTCATATTGGGGATGGACTGGTTATCACCTTACCACGCTATCTTGGACTGTCATGCCAAGACTGTGACCTTAGCCTTGCCGGGTTTACCTCGTTTAGAGTGGAGAGGGACTCTTGGTCATTCTACTCATAGTGTTATCTCTCATATGAAGGATCGGCATATGGTCGAGAATGGGTGTTTGGCTTATTTGGCCTATGTTTGTGATTCTACTGCTGAGGTTCCTTCTATTGATTCTGTGCCCATTTTTCGTGAGTTTCCTGAGGTATTTCCTCTAGACCTACCGGGCATGCCACCCGAAAAGGATATTGACTTTTGCATTGATTTGGCTTCAGGCATTCAGCCCATTTCTATCTCCCCGTATCGTATGGCCCCGCCTGAGTTGAAAAAGTTGAAGGAGAAATTGCAAGACTTGCTAGAAAATGGTTTCATTAGACCCAATGTTATGCCTTAGGGTGCGCTGGTGTTGTTTGTTAAGAAGAAGGACAGATCGATGAGAAAGTGTATTGATTACCGATAGTTGAACAAGGTTACAATCAAGAATAAATATCCATTGTCGAGGATTGATGATTTCTTTGATCAACTTCAGGGTGCTAAGATATTTTCGAAGATTGACTTGAGATCTCGCTACCATCAGTTGAGGATTAGGTCATCTGATGTCCCTAAGATAGCTTTCTGCACTCGGTATGAGCATTATGAGTTCTTGGTGATGTCATTCGAGTTGACAAATGCCCCAACAACTTTTATGGATTTGATAAACCGAGTGTTCAGGACTTGCTTGGATTCATTCGTGATAGTCTTCATTGATGATATTTTGATCTATTCCCATAGCCGGGAGGAGCACGAGCAACATCTTAGAGCGATTCTTCAGACTCTGAGGGATAGTCAGTTGTATGCCAAGTTTTCGAAGTGTGAGTTATGTTGTATCTGCAGAGGGTATTCGGGTTGACCCGAAGAAGATTGAGGCAGTCAAGAACTAGTCTAGACTAGTATCAGCTACAGAGATTCGGTGTTTCTTGGGATTGGCAGGCTATTATCGTCGGTTTGTGGAGGGGTTTTCATCTATCGCAACCCCGATGACCAGGTTGACCTAGAAGGGTGCCCAGTTCAGATGGTCAGATGAGTGTGAGGCAAGCTTTCAGAAGCTCAAGATAGCTCTGACTACGGTACCGGTGTTGGTTTTGCCCACAGGTTCAGGGCCTTATACAGTTTATTATGATGCATCTCGTATTGGACTAGGTGCAGTGTTGATGCAGGATGGCAAGGTCATTGTATATGCTTCACGGAAGTTGAAGATTTATGAGAAGAATTATCCAGTTCATGATTTGGAGTTGGCAGCCATTGTTCATGCATTGAAGATTTGGAGGCATTATGTGTATGGTGTGGCATGTGAGGTGTTCACGGATCACAAAAGTCTGCAGTATTTGTTCAAGCAGAAGGAGATAAATTTGAGGCAGAGAAGGTGGTTGGATCTATTAAAGGACTATGATATCACCATCTTATATCATCCGGGAAAGGCCAATGTGGTGGCCGATACTTTGAGTAGGAAGTCAGTCAGTATTGGCAGTCTTGCTTATATTCCGGTTAGTGAGAGGCCGCTTGCTTTAGATGTTTAGGCTTTGGCCAATCAGTTCATGAGATTGGATATTTCTGAGCCCAGCCGTGTGTTATCTTGCACAGTCGCTCATTCTTCTTTATTGGAGCGTATCCAAGATCGATAGTATGAAGATCCTCATTTGTGTGTCCTTAGGGACACGGTGCAACACAGAGGTGCCAAGCAGGTTACCTTAGGTGATGATGGAGTTTTGAGATTACAGGGTCGAGTTTGTGTGCCTAATGTGGATAGACTCCGAGAGTTGATTTTAGAGGAGGCCCATAGTTCCCGATACTCTATTCATCTGGGCGCCGCTAAGATATAATAGGATTTGCGGCAGCATTATTAGTGGAGAAGAATGATGAAGGATATCGTTGCGTATGTGGCTCGGTGTTTGAATTGTCAACAGGTTAAGTACGAGCATCAGAGACCTGGTGGTTTGTTTTAGAGGATTGAGCTTCCCGAGTGGAAGTGGGAGCGAATCACTATGGATTTCGTTGTTGGACTCCCACAGACTCGGAGGAAGTTCGACGCGGTGTGGGTTATTGTTGATAGGCTGACCAAGTCAGCACATTTCATTCCTGTGTCAGTCTCCTATTCATCTGAGAGGTTAGCTGATATCTATATCTGAGAGATTGTTCGTCTTCATGATGTGCCCGTGTTTATCATTTCGGACTGAGGTACGCATTTTACCTCACGTTTCTGGAGGGCAGTTCAGCGAGAGTTGGGCACACAGCTTGAGTTGAGCACAGTGTTCCATCCTCAGACGGACGGGCAGTCCGAGCGGACTATTCAGATTTTTGGAGGATATACTTCGAGCTTGTGTCATTGACTTTGGAGGCTCGTGGGATCAATTTTTGACTGTAACAGAGTTTGCCTACAACAATAGCTACCAGTCGAGTATCCAGATGGCTCCTTACGAGGCTTTGTATGGTAGGCAGTATCAGTCACCGGTTGGATGGTTCGAGCCGGGGAAGGCTCGGTTGTTGGGTACGGATCTAGTACAGGATACCTTGGACAAGGTTAGGATTGTTCAGGATAGGCTTCGTACAGCTCAGTACAGACAAAAGAGTTATGCTGACTATAAGGTTCGTGATTTGGCATTCATGGTCGGGGAGCAGGTATTGCTTCGAGTGTCGCCTATGAAAGGAGTGATGAGATTTGGGAAGAAGGGAAAGCTTAGCCCTAGGTTCATTGGCCCGTTTGAGATTCTTGATCGAGTGAGAGAGGTGGCTTACAGACTTGCGTTACCGCTGAGCTTATCAGCCGTGCATCCAGTGTTTCATGTGTCCATGCTTCAAAAATATCACTGGGATCCATCCCACGCATTAGATTTCAGCACTGTCCAATTGGACAAGGACTTGTCTTATGAGAAGGAGCCGGTATCTATTCTAGACCGACAAGTTCGTCAGTTGAGATCGAAGAGTTTTTCTTCTTTTTGTGTATAGTGGAGAGGTCAGCCTGCTGAGGCATCGATCTGGGAGTCCGAGTTCTAAATACGGAGTCGTTATCCCCATCTTTTCCCTGACTCAAGTACTTCCTTCTTATGTCCGTTCGAGGATGAACAATTGTTTTAGAGGTGGAGAATGTGATGACCCAAAAGGTCATCACTTGTTTTAGAAATGAATTATGCGTTCCAAGGCCTCAAAAACCTCTTTCAGCATCACCTCGATTTGCGTGCACAGTCCAGGCGCGTAGCCGGAAAGCCAATATGTGAAAATCTGTGAAAAAATGATGAGTTTTGACTTTAAAATGAATTAGTTTTACTTCGGTCAACATTTTTGGTAATCGGACCCGGACCTGTGACTTGACGGTCCCGGAGTGTCCGTAGGAAAATATGGGACTTTGGCGTATGCCCGGAATTAAATTCCGAGGTCCCAAGCTCGAGAAATGAATTTTTGAAAGAAATTGTTTTGCTAAATTAATTATGAGTTTTTGAAAGTGAAATGTGTTTGAAACCATTGGTATCGGGCCCGTATTTTGGTTCCGAATCCTGGTACAGGTCTTATATATAATTTGAGTCTAGCTTGTGAAAATTGGTAAGAAACGGATTTGAAATGACGTGAATCAGACCTTATTTGAGAAATTTGGCAAATTTGAAGTTCTTAAGAAGTTCCATGATTTTGATGCTAAATTCCAAGTTGTTGATGTTATTTTGGTGACTTGAATGCACGAGCGAGTCCGTATGATGTTTTTAGGTTGGTGTGCATATTTGGTTTGGAGCCCTGAGGGCTCGGGTGAATTTTGGATAGGCCACGAGGTGGATTTTGGACTTGGAGAATTGCAGGTTTTCAGCTGTTTCAGTGCAGGCCTATAGGCTTCGCATTTGCGAAGCCTGGCTCGCAAATGCGAGGGCCATGTCGCAAATGCGAAATGTAGCCCATGCCAGCCTACCTCGCAATTGCGAGGATTCTATCGCAAATGCGATCCCCCCTGTTTTAGCCAGTCGTCGCAAATGCGACAAGTTGTTCTCAATTCCCAACTCGCAAATGCGAGAACTTCTTCGCAAATGCAAACTTAGTAGAAGCCCGGGTTCGCAATTTGCGAACCCTGGTCACAAATGCGACATCTGCAACCTGCGATTTTATAACTTAGCCGAATTTTTTTCATTTTCACACTCTTTCAAAATCAAAACACTCTTGGGCGATTTTTCAAAGACAACTCTTCTTCCAAATCGATTGTAAGTCAATTTTAACTCGTTTCCTTCAATCATTAACATCTTTTCACATGATTTCAAGTGAAAATCAATGATTTTCATGGAGGAAATTGGGTGTTTTGGGTAGAACTTAGGTTTTTAAAAAATTGGGGATTTGGACCTCGATTTGAGGTCCGATTTCAAAACAAATTATATATTTGGGTTCGTGGGGGAATGGGTAATCGGGTTTAGGTTCGAACCTCGGGTTTTCACCACGTGGGCCCGGGGGAGTTTTTTGATTTTTTGGGTAAAACTTTGGAAAAACTTATTTTCATGCATTGGCATTGATTCATTTAGCATTTATTGATGTAATTAAGTAACTTGTGGCTAGATACGAGCTAATTGGTGGTGGAATCGAGAGGTAGAGCGATAGTTGAGGCTTGAATTATGTTCGTGACATCGAGGTAAGTGTTTGGTCTAACCTTAGATTGAGGGATTAGGAGTTGTGTCTTATTTGCTACGTGTTAATTGTGGAGTACGACGTATAGGCATCGTGACGAGTATCTATACGTCGGTATCAAGCATGCCCGTGAGTCTTGTATTGTAATTGTTATGACTTTATTGTGGTTTATTGCCCTTCACATGTTATTATAATTATTGTTCCCTTGCCGGGATGTTATTATATTATTGTTCCCTTGCCGGGATGTTATTATCATTGTAGTTCCCTTGCCGAGATGTTGTTTTGATATTATTGTTCCCTTGCCGGGATATTGTTGAAATATAATTGTTCCCTTGCCAGGATTCTTTTGTGGTTGTTGTTGATTTGTAAATGGGATCGGGTGGCACGCTGCCATGGAGACATATAAAATAGGAGCGGGTTGCACACCTGTAACAAGATATATGAAATGGGAGCGGGTTGCACGTGTCACGCCCCAACTTCGGGAGGCGCGACCAGCGCTCGATCGAGTGAACCCAACTGAGAAAGCCTTATCAACCGCTATCTACCCAACTCGATAGGAATAAGGAAGCCATGCTTACCTTTATTTAAACTAGGAAAGATAGTACATTTAACATCTTAGTTCATTTTATATCACAATATTTAAAACGTGGTTAAACTTCCAAGGTTCCATACAAGTTATAGTACAGAAGAAAGCAAGAGTACAAGGTTACAACATGGTCCATTGACCTATCCAATACCCATACATAACCCACACAAACGTCTACGGAGCCTCTAAGGATACAAAAGACGTGGTAAGAATGCCGGCAACAAGGCCCCGGCTATACCTCAAAAGTGAAAGTCCAAAATAAGAAGATGTACAATATAACCCCTTGAAGGAGAAAGGGGCTCACCAAGACTTTGAGAAGAAGGTACTCCTCTATGCGCGATCGGCACTATCCGCAATGGATCCACCTACATTCAAAAAAAAAATGTAGCCCCCCCCGGCAAAAGGGACGTTAGTGCCATCGAATAGCACTAATATGTATAACTAAACACAATTTTACTAGAAAGAACTATCAAGCAAGTACAAGTAAATCACATGAGTAAATCAAATATGCAACTCATTCAATCATTCATATAATTTCCAAAACTTAGTTTGGGGAATTTCTTTCATATCTTCATCACTGTTCTCAATACCACCGCTATCTTGAGCGGAGTCCGATCACGACCCGACCGGCTAGGTTGCCTCATTGGAGGCATATATCTCAATCACTATTTCATTTCCTTTATCCGGAATTCAATATCAGCACATTACCACCATGTGTGCGGCATGGTGTCTGACCACGACCCGATCGGCTAGGCCGCCTTATCTAGGCGTTGTTCCCTTCTCATTAGTCATCACATCTGAATCTTTATTTCATATATATATATATATATATATATATATATATATATATCATATCATATCAATTTCTTGGCATTCAGGGCCACCATTATCACATCGTTTTCCATTTTGAGTATTCATCTTGCAGGTTGCGATTATAGGCATATACAAAAGTAATTCAAGTTGCAGTACAGGTAAGTGGGCACATAGCTATCATGAATAATTCTCAGTTTCTATCTTGGCTTATAGCCTAGGCATTTCAACACATAATTGTATTCTTCATACTTCTCTAATTATCAAGAATGGTACATTACTCACATTGAGGCACATCTTTCACGTATATGTGTAGTTAATTGCAAATCAATTAATGCGCAATAACAATCAATACATTAACCAATTCAAATCTTACCACACTTTTGTATACGCCAACGGAGCTCAATTTCTAATAAAAGGGGGTTTTAGCCATACATACCTTATTTAAGCTTTCCTTAAATTACTACGATGTTTCGGAAATTCTAGCAATCCCAATCTACTTGAGACATAACAAAATTGAACACAAATTTAGGAAGGTATTCATGGTTTTAGCTCATTTGAGCATTTTATCAAATACTAGTTGAGCATCTTGATTTCAAATCTCATTTACAAGGTTTCCTTCATTCCCCAACCCAATCTTTACTTATTTATGTTCAACAATATTCCCACAAATGTAATTCGTACATCCATGTATACATAATACTATAACACCCAAGAATCATACCCCAATAACCCATCTCACAATCTCTACAACACCAATACAACCTAGGTTAGGCACCTATGACTTCCAATCACCATCCCATGAGTTCTAATATATATATCATACATAAATAATCACCTTAGAGTATTTAGAGATGATAGACGTACCTCTTGTAGTAAGAATTTTGAGAATCCCCGCTTGTAGAGTTCTGATCAATTTAGGGATTTGAATGGGAATCTATGGATTTTCAAGATTAATCCTTGTTAATATAAGTGTTAGGAGTAGTAATCAACTCAAAATACTCCAAAAACATTACCTTGGATCATAGGAGGGAAGTATGGGACGGATTCCCCTTGATAAAACAAGCCCTAGCACAAAACAAATGACTTAGGGATGCTCCATACCCGGTCTTGGGGTATTTATAGGGCTGTTGGGTGCGCTGCCGTGGTCAAACCATGCCGGGACGCAGTGGGCACGGTCTTACTGCAGTTTGCCACGCTCAGAGGCAGAAACACCCAGTTGTCCCGCGGCCGCGCCGCGGTCGCGCGTCTGACACAGGTCTGGCAAAATGGTCATAACCTTCTGTATACACCTCCAAATGACGAACGGTTTGATGCGTTGGAAACTAGACTCAAAGTTATTTAATTTGATAGGTTGTGCATCGCACAAAACCTTATATAAATGGAGATATACTTGTTGAAAGTGAGGTCTTGTGCGTACTCATTTGCAACTTTAGTCTATTTGGTAATTTTCCAACTTGGCTTAGACTTAGGCCTCTCCTTAGACCCCAAACCACTTATAATATGAATTATACACTTATTAACTTATCCAATTGATATCCATTATATCATGAACCCTCACTTGCACACAAGATAAAATAATTAGCCTATCTTGGCACCACGAAATCTTAGATTACTTAGCAAAATTTTCCGGGGCTTTACATTCTCCCCCGCTTAGTATCATTCGTCCTCGAATGAGGATCAAGGTTCATTCACTAGCCATCCTTATGTAACTTTAGCTTGTTCACATCATGAAATATATCAACAGCCCCGAATTTGGCTAACTCCTTAAATTTCCGAAAATTTCGCCAGAGTTTCCTTTGTAACTAGGACTATCTACCTGTCAGAGGGCCCCAGATACATATCCTAACAGCATATACATGTCCCATAGACAAAACATAACTTGTACAACACCAACCATGGCCGCATAGGCAACATATATAACCAAAATGGAATAGTTTAACATAGATCAAATCAAAAGATAAGAGTTCATAGGAATCAAATGCATGAAAGCTATTACATAACTATTCAAACAAATGTGGGTACTTCTTTCTCATTTCTTCCTCGGCTTCCCAAGTGGCTTCCTCAACCTGCTGGTTCCGCCATAACACTTTTACAGAGGCAATTTCCTTATGTCTCAATTTCCGGACTTGCCTATCAAGAATGGCAACTGGAATTTCTTATAGTTCTTCATTAACCTCAATAGCTTCAATTGGTACTATAGCGGACAGATCTCCCACTACCTTCTTCAACATAGACACATGGAAGACCGAATGTACCAACAACATCTCGGGTGGCAGCTCGAGCTTGTATGCCACCTGACCAATCCTTTAAATGATTCTGTACGGTCCGACATACCTCGGACTTAATTTCCCTTTCTTCCCGAATCGCATGATGCCCTTCATGGGGAAACCTTCAAAAATACCCAATCATCTTCTTTGAACTCCAAATCTCTGCGACGAATGTCCGAATAAGACTTTTAGCGACTCTGAGCAGTTTTTAACCTCTCCTTAATAATCTTGACTTTCTCCATGGCCTGATACACGAGGTCCGGCCCTATCAATTCTGCTTCTCCAACCTCGAACCACCCATTGGGGACCTGCATCTCCTACCATACAGTGCCTCAAATGGTGCCATCTGGATACTAGCATGGAAGCTGTTGTTGTAAGAAAATTCTATGAGTGGCAAATGGTCATCCCAACTACCCTTGAAATCAATAGTACAAGCACGCAACATGTCTTCAAGCGTATGAATAGTCCGCTCTGCTTGCCTATCGGTTTGTGGATGAAAAGCTGTGTTAAGGTTTACCTGCGTACCCGAACCTTGCTGAAATTTCTTCCAAAAGTTGGTCGTGAACTGAGCCCCTCGATCTGAAATGATTGAGACTGGAGTGCCATGTAACCTGACTATTTCTTTGATATACAACTGAGCATACTGTTCTGCTGTGTCGATAGATTTAACTAGCAAGAAGTGCGTTAATTTTGTGAGTCGGTCAACGATCACCCAAATTGAGTCGAACCTGCGTGGAGTGCGTGGCAGCCCTACTACAAAATCCATATTGATCATCCCCCATTTCCACATTTGAATTTCTATGCTTTGAGTCAATCCACCGGGCCTTTGATGTTCGGCCTTCACTTGTTGACAATTTGGACATTTTGCTACAAAATCTGCCACCTCTATTTTCATGTTATTCCACATATAAACTTCTTTGAGATCATGATACATTTTTGTAGAACTTGGGTGTACGAAATACCTAGAAGTGTGAGCTTTTTCCACAATCCTTTCCCGAAGACTATCAATATCTGGAACACATAGGTGCCCTTGGAACCATAGGGTACCATCATCAATGCCAAAAGAAAAAGCTATGGTCTTGTATTTATGAATCCCCTCCTTCAGCTGTGCTAACAATGGATCGTTGTATTGTTTTTCTTTGACCTCCTCTACAAGCGACGATTCAGCCTTATTCTACACAATTATTCCCCCTTCACTAGAGTCCGCAAGTCGAACTCCCAGACCAGCCAACTGGTGAACCTCCCTGGCCAACGACCTTTGATATATCTCCAAGTAAGTTAACTACCCATAGATTTCTGTCTAATAGCATCTGCCACAACATTGACCTTTCCCGGGTGATAGAGAATCTCAACATCATAGTCCTTGAGTAACCCGAGCCATCCTCTATGTCTCAGATTCAACTCCTTTTGTTTAAAAATATATTGAAGGCTCTTGTGGTTCATAAATACATCAACATGGAATCCATACACATAATGTCGCCAAATCTTTATATAAAAACTACCGCCGCAAGTTCTAAATCACATGCCGGATAGTTCTTTTTATGATTCTTGTGTTGCCTAGAGGCATAAGTGATCACCTGGCCATGTTACATCAATAGCGAACCATCTATATCACATTTCTCTTGCATATGACCTCATAGGATTTGAGTTCTTCAATAATTTTCTTGATATAGTTACAATCTTATGTGAGTACTTGCAACTTGCTCTTCCAAATTCTCAACAGAAGACATTACTAGATGAGTTTTCTTATAGAACCTTCTATGTCAAAGGAATAACATCTTCTAGCCTGTGCACACACCTTAATATCATCAACATGCACGACATTGCATCAAATGTAATGTAACATCGTGCTCAGACCTTTCATGGTCAACCTCTTTCCTCATTTTGTGCCTTATAGGATTTAGGAAACCACTCCACTTTCCCTTGTGAACATTCTCATGATATCTCTTTACTGTTCAACACCACCCAAAATACATATCAACACCCTTCATACATATTCAATTCAGAAAGCGCCACTGGCCCGAACAATATGTTGGTACCATCTTTTCTTTTTAATTGGAATATTCATTCCCATTCTATTTTGCTCATAGTGCATAGTTGATAGCATTATTTTTCCACACACTTGTCTACCTCCATGGACTCGTGGTATCATTGTGTCTGGTTTGTTGAGTTTATCACACCACTATTTCACCACCAGTAGTCTCACTTTCCATTGTAATATGTAGACATGAACTCCCTCTAAATATTTCAGTTGATATTCAGTGTCACCCAAGTTGGTAGCATTACGGTTAGTCCTTTATACCTTCTATTAACACTTGTGCTCTAGGCGAGTCCACCATTCTGATACGAACTATTTTGCGATAACCATGGACATCTCAATTTATAGATTTTCTTCCCATTTCTTTTCGCCTCATTATTCCTAGCTAGTGAATAGCCACACACTCTTCCACATGTTACGTGGTCTTTTTCCTTATTTTTTTTCATCCTGCTCACCTCTTAACTCTTGTTAGGATATCCGTGGGAAAGTGTGTTCATCGTCATATCACTTAACACTTCTTTGCTTGTAAGATTCTTTAGAGGCTCTCCATTAAGCCCAAATACCCTCTTGGGTTATTATAGCATCACATTTATTTCTCCCACTAGTTTTGCCTTTCTTAATACCTTGGTACTTTGGTTAAACCTCATATCTATGATTAACCCATTCTAAAAACTCGCAACCTTCCACATTTGACCTAAAGTACTTCCTTAGGTTCCATTGTTCCTGACCCTCTAACAAGTATAAAATCCCTTTAAAAACATACTCTTAGTTTCTAGGATTGTTGACCCTATCATTCACATTGCCATGTATGAAGAATTTACCTTCCTTAACCTTCCACGTTTTTTGGGGGGTACTAGTGGTCTATCATTAGCATATCCTTTCAGCTAATCACATTATCCATTATCACCTTTCTAGACTACGCATGTCTTCAACAAAATATTCAAACATCATAGCTACATGGTCTTACTCTTGTTTCATTGTATTTAAGTGGCCTCAATATGGCCCTTTCTCCCCCACTTAGGGCGAATGTCCTAGATTTTGACACAAGTCTTGAATTTAGCAACTTCATGGACATATGTTTCATATCTCTATCCGTCACATATATGTTCGACTATTAGGGAGATTGAAGTCACCATTGTATTAACCTCATAAGTTCTCTACTCTTATTTAGCCACACAGACTTGGGATTCCAATTCCTCATGTCAATATCCTTCAGGAGTGTAACACAACTTCATACAATTATGGGATTCTTATAACATTCATAGCATAAGGGTCTTCTCATTATGGGTCCAATTGACTATCATTTCATGACCTCTTGTCTCTCGTGAGAGACCTACATGTTTGTCATTACTCTCTTGGTCATACCTCACATATATCACATGCTTATATAACAAATTTTTCTTTTACACCTTATGATCATATACATGCTTCCCACACTATCAACAAGTGCCATATAAGCTCGCGTCTCATTTATCAAGTCAATGTCTCTTTGGAGGTGGGTGATCAATTTTAACACCTTTCTCATATAAAGTATGCTTCTGGTACTATGTATGTATCTCATATATCCGTACAATTTGTTCAACATGATACATGTGACATCTCATTAATATTCAGGCCTTTCCCATTGGTCATTCCATATGAGAACATAACTTGAAATAGATGAAAGAGCATTTAAACATACCTTGAAGCTCAACGCACGAGTTAGAAAACAATCTTATAGTCAAGTTTTATCGCACGATCTGGAGTGTTGAAGAAGGGTCACATTCCTAAATGTCCGTGTAGCCTCCAACTTATAGTTGTGGTCGACAACACACCGACAAGAAGGACTCTACTAGACACGGCTCCGAGACATCCTAGGACACTTTAAAACCTTAGGCTATGATACCAAGTTTGTCATGCCCCAACTTCGGGAGCCGCGACCGGCGCTCGATCGAGTGAACCCAACTAAGCAAGCCTTATCAACCGCTATCTACCCAACTCGATAGGAATAAGGAAGCCATGCTTACCTTTATTTAAACTAGGAAAGATAGTACATTTAACATCTTAGTTCATTTTATATCACAATATTTAAAACGTGGTTAAACTTCCAAGGTTCCATACAAGTTATAGTATAGAAGAAAGCAAGAGTACAAAGTTAAAACATGGTCCATTGACCTATCCAATACCCATACATAACCCACACAAACATCTACGGAGCCTCTAAGGATACAAAAGACGTAGTAAGAATGCCGACAACAAGGCCCCGGCTATACCTCAAAAGTGAAAGTCCAAAATAAGAAGATGTACAATATAACCCCTTGAAGGAGAAAAGGGCTCACCAAGACTTTGAGAAGAAGGTACTTCGCTATGCGTGATCGACACTATCCGCAATGGAGCCACCTATATTCAAAAAAAATGTAGCACCCCTGGCAAAAGGGACGTTAGTGCCATCGAATAGCACTAGTATGTATAACTAAATACAATTTTACTAGAAAGAACTATCAAGCAAGTACAAGTAAATCACATGAGTAAATCAAATATGCAATTCATTCAATCATTCATATAATTTCTAAAACTTAGTTTGGGGCATTTCTTTCATATCTTCATCACTGTTCTCAATACCACCGCTATCTTGAGCGGAGTCCGATCACGACTCGCCTGGCTAGGTTGCCTCATTGGAGGCATATATCTCAATCACTATTTCATTTTCCTTATCCGGAATTCAATATCAGCACATTACCACCATGTGTGCGGCATGGTGTCCGACCACGACCCGATCGGCTAGGCCGCCTTATCTAGGCATTGTTCCCTTCTCATTAGTCAACACATCTGAATCTTTATTTCATATATATATCATATAAATTCCTTGGCACTCAGGGCCACCATTATCACATCGTTTTCTATTTTCAATATTCATCTTGCAGGTGTGATCATAGGCATATACAAAAGTAATTCAAGTTGCAGTACAGGTAAGTGGGCACATAGCTAACATGAATAATTCTCAGTTTCTATCTTGGCTTATAGCCTAAGCATTTCAGCACATAATTGTATTGTTCATACTTCTCTAATTATAAAGAATGGTACATTACTCACATTGAGGCACATCCTTCACGTATATGTGTAGTTAATTGCAAATTAATTAATACGCAATAACAATCAATACACTAACCAATTCAAATCTTACCACACTTTCGTAAACGCCAACAGAGCTAAATTTCTAATAAAAGGGGGTTTTAGCCATACATACCTCGTTTAAGCTTTTCTTAAATTACTACGATGTTCTGGAAATTCTAGCAATCCCAATCTACTTGAGACATAACAAAATTGAACACAATTTAGGAAGGTATTCATGGTTTCAGCTCATTTGAGCATTTTATCAAATACTAGTTTAGCATCTTGATTTCAAATCTCATTTACAAGGTTTCCTTTATTCCCCAACCCTATCTTTACTTACTTATGTTCAACAATCTTCCCACAAACGTAATTCGTACATGCATGTATACATAATACTATTACACCCAAGAATCATACCCCAATAACCCATCTCACAATCTCTACAACACCAAAACAACCTAGGTTAGGCACCTATGGCTTCCAACCACCATCCCATGAGTTATAATGTATATATCATACATAAATAATCACCATAGAGTAGTTAGAGATGATAGACATACCTCTTGTAGTAAGAATTTTGAGAATCCCCGCTTGTAGAGTTCTTGATCAATTTAGGGATTTGAATGGGAATCTATGGATTTTTAAGATTAATCCTTGTTAATATAAGTGTTTAGGAGTAGTAATCAACTCAAAATACTCCAAAAACATTACCTTGGATCATAGGAGGGAAGTATGGGACGGATTCCCCTTGATATAACAAGCCCTAGCACAAAAAAATGACTTAGGGACGCTCCATACCCGGTCTTGGGGTATTTATAGGGCTGTTGGGCGCGCGGCCGCGGTCAAACCACGCCGGGACGCAGTGGTCGCGGTCTTACCGCGGTTTGCCGTGCTCGGAGGCAGAAACACCCAGTTTTCCCGCGGTCGTGAGTCTGACACAGGTCCGGTAAAATGGTCATAAATTTCTATATACACCTCTAAATGACGAATGATTTGATGTGTTGGAAACTAGACTCAAAGAGATATAATTTGATAGGTTGTGCACAGCACAAAACCTTATATAAATAGATATATACTTGTCCAAAGTGAGGTCATATGCGTACTCATTTACAACTTTAGTCTATTTGGTAATTTTCCAACTTGGCTTAGACTTAGGCCTCTCCTTAGACCCCAAACCACTTATAATATGACTTGTACACTTATTAACTTATCCAATTGATATCCATTATATCATGAACCCACACTTGCACACAAGATAAAATAATTAGCCTATCTTGGCACCACGAAATCTTAGATTACTTAGCAAAATTTTTTGGGGCTTTACAGCACGCCTGCAACAAAATATGTGAAATGGGAGTGGGTTGCACGCCTGTAACAAGATATGTGAAATGGGAGCGGGTTGCACGCCTTCAACAAGATGTGAAATGAAAGTGAATTCTGCATTTGTATTCCTTATCCTTATTAGTAATTGGATTTTGGTTTCTTTATATTCTCTTGATATTTTGTTGTTATCTGTTATTCCCCGAAGCATGTTTTCCCTGCCCAAATTTTAACTGTAATTACATGCTTTTATATTTCCGATGTATATGATTTAACTGCACAGGTTTATTTGGTAGTCTAGTCCTAGATTCATCGCTACTTCGCCGAGGTTAGGCTAGACACTTACCAGCACATGGGGTCGGTTGTGTTGATACTACACTCTGCACTTTTTTGTGCAGATTCCAGTGTTGTAGACTTCGGACCGCAATGAGGTTGCTGCCTTCAGTCCAACAGGCGACCCGAGGTAGTCCTGTAGGCGTCCGCGGGCCTTGGTATCACCTCCTATCTTTCCTTTATCCTGTTTCCTTTACTTATTTCAGAAACAGTGTATCTTTTATCTTTCAGACTTTGTATGTAGTATTCGTAGACTGTTTGTAAAACTGTGACACCATATTCTGGGTAGAGTTGTATTTAGACTTTCGCAATTTGTATTAAGATAAATTATCAGATTTCATATTTTGCTTAATTATTTTGGCTATTTGCATTATATCTACTCATCACTGATAATGGTTTAAAACTGGAAAAGGTTAAGTAATTAGATTAACTTGGCTTGCCTAGCTTTCACCAGTAGGCGCCATCACGTCTCTCGAGGATGGAAAATTCGGTCCGTGACACCTAACCTCTTCGAACCGTTTTGCTCGGTCAAAATTGGCCATCATTTCTTTACTCGGAAACTCTTTCATTCTTTTCGGGTAAAGATGGGCAGCTGTTGATACCCAATTTTTCTCTATATATTTTTCAAGAAGCAGTATACCTTTAAAATAGCATATATATGCATATATAAGCATGTACATGGGTTTTATCATTTTTTTCCATAATTGTAAAGATTTAAATTGATTTATTTTCTCTCTTTTTATCCATAAATCCCCAATAATTATTTCCAAAATTATTGTTTTGATAATTCATCTATTGGATTTCTATATTTATGCCAAAATATGGCTAAGGTAATTTTAACATATTTTTATAATTGCATTTAGTATTTTTAAAGCTAAATTGCATAATTGCAATATTAGCTCCTTTAAGATTTAATTATGTTTTATACGCATAAAATTAGATCCTGTATTTTTAAATTGTTAATTATGTATTATAAATTATTTTAGCACTTTAAATTATTTTTCAGAAACTATTTACTATTTTTATAAATCAAATAGGGAAAAAGTAGTTATTTAAAATATAGCCAAATTGACTTTCAATTGTAGCCCATGTCAGGACCCCAATTCCCAGCCCAATTTCAATTAAAACCCAACCCACACCATTTTTACCCATGCCCAAACCCGGAATCCCACCTACCCTCTCTAATCTCCACCGTTGATCTCCAAGATCAACGGTCCACATTGTTTCAAACCTTTTTTAACCCAATGACCCCCCAAAACCCTACACCATTTTTCATTTGAGCTGCCTTTGAATCCCTTTACTCCCCAATTCTCTCTGAGACCTAAACCTAACCCTAGCTGCCACCACCCAAACCAGCCCTAATCCTTTCGATCCTCACTCAATCCATGGATTCCCATGGCTATTCGAGACATATACTTGTCTCCTACGTATCCTGGTTGCTTGTTTTTGTGATTTCATGAAAGGATCTCGAAGAGATCTATTACAGATTCGGTTCAACTTTTATCCATGGTCTTTCATGCAATTTCCTGGCCTCCCATGGCTGTTCGAGTAGGATCCATGACTTTTCCGGCTAAAACCGACAATGTTCTAAGGTTTTCTCATCTTCTCTGGGTTCTCTAAAACCCTAACTCTTGAGATTTTTCATCTTTTCTTTAGATCTGTCTTAGATCTAGGTGTATCCATGAGTTTTTAACCAATTTCTTCCTCATCTCTACTATTTTCTGAAAAAACCTAGCTATATTATGATTTTAGCAATTACTTTGATTTTTAGCATGTTTAAACATCACCCGAGTCATTCCTTTTTTCTCGATTCATTTTTGTCAAGAAACCCTAACACTTCTGGGTTCGATTTGAAGTTTGAGTCTGTTTGCGATCTGATTGCATGACTATCATGAACATTCTAGGTTTCATGTGTGTTATATATGCTGTTGTGCTTCCTGCTCTAATTTGTCCGACTATTTGTTTTATTGATTGTTCACATATTTTATGTTGATTTTGCGTAATCTCCTTAAACCTACATCTGTGATTTTGTGTATTTTCCTTGTAATTCTTTACTGATTTTTCGAAATTGCTTCCTTATTTTTTTGTGATACTTTCCTTAGTTAGTGCCGATTCCCCGTGATTTTCCATCTCATCCGTGATTCTTTGAACTGACTTTCAGAATTAAAATTGTGCTCTACCTTATTTATGTGCACAATATGCTGTTAGTATACTTTCCTTACTTTGAAAATATTCCGTACTTAATGCTTTTACTACTCCTATTATGATAAAATCAGTTCTTTTCCTACTTGATACAATCGTTTGAACTATGACTCCCTAATTGAAGGGAGTCCGGGTCTTTAATTGATTCTGATTCGTATTATTTCTATAATTATGCTAAGTCAGTAATTATTACCTTATTTTCTTGCCTGTTCTCAAACTATAAATACTCTACCCTCTCTTTAGCATAAGACACGAACAATTAGTTTAGAACACACACATACACACTCAAACTCTCTTTTCTTTCTCTACTACTTGTGCTACTGCTTGTCTAGCCGGCTGAAAGCCAAAGCTAGACTGTGGAACTCTACTTGCTTTACTTTTATGCACTTTGCTTTCTTAACTGGTATGTTCCTAGTTCCATTCTGAATATGTGCTCCATTGTTTGTCAATCCCTGTCTCTTTCTGCACTGACCTAATGACTCATGTTGTTTAATTGCACTTCTTGTTCACTGCTTTACTCAACATGCTTCTTGTTCAAATGTTATCAACATGTCTATTTGAGTTCCTGTTTATGTCTCTCAACTAGTATGTCCCGCAGTGTACTTGATTAACACTAAGTCATGACTAATTATACCTCTGCATGACTACTCCCATACCCTATCCCTATGTCTTATTACAATTCTAAGCATGATTCCTTTGTTAACTCTCTGAAGTATGTTTGTGTTCTAAAGGCCAATCAGTCCCTACTTGTTCTTTGCACTTGCTGGTCTATATGCATCTCTTCTCAGCCATGTTTATATGTTTCTGATTTGGGCCCTCTGTGTCCCCAACCCCTACTTCCCTGTTTGTAACTTCTGAAACTGTACTATTCTTTGAACTTGTTTTGTGTGTGTGCTGGCTTGTTCTAAGTTATTGTTGCTCCTATTCCCATCTCCTTTTCAAAACTATTCTACTGTTTTGCAAACTTATTTCAAACATGTTGTTTCAAAACTGTTTTCTAATTCAACCTTCTTTTAAATATATGTCAAGCACTCCCACTATACTCATAGACTACTAGGTTCTGTCCCTTTTGTGTGAGCCTTGCCTTGGGACCCTCGAGCTCCCTCTAAACTTGGACACATAAAAGCTGGCCTTTCCACATTGCACTTACTCTATCTTGGTTATGAAATCTGGGTGTGAGCACTGCCCGGGATCCTTTGAGGTCCTTAGGGAACTCTGACACACCCGGATATGGGAAAGACTATGGAACCATCTTGGCATTTGGGGTGATTGATTACATAACTCAGGGAGGAAGTTCTAATCAGGCTTCCTATAGTGTAACTTCTTATTTTTCACTTCTACTTGTGTAATTCATTCACATAGTCTGTAATAATTTGTAAACAAGTATAGGGGTGGCTAGTGAAAAGGGATGGGGTAAATATACTGCTATAGTTGTTAAGGGGTAGAAAACATGTTGTTAGACTTATATTCCTAATTGCGCAATAGAAATCATGCTTAGGGTTCATACATACATTAAAAATCATGCTCTTAGGTTCTATGTTTCCTGCTTCAGCTTCTTATCCGTTACTAATCCATGTTTTACGTCTATCACTTAGAAATCCTACTCCTAGGACAATAACAACATTGGCATAAAAGCTGTTACTCTTGTACTTTCAGAAGTCTTACTTCAATAAGTTTGCAATTCTTGAGTGCATTTAGAAATCATGGCTTAGGGATTCTGTTTTTTACAATCCTGCCATTTGCATGTGTATATTAGATATCATGTTCTTGGATCCTATTTGCATTAAGATGCCTAGTTAATTACTAATTCATGAAAACGTAATAAAATGATCTCACATTGTGATGTTTTCTGAATAAAATTGGTAATAATCTCCGCATTCGTATCAACTAGAAAAACATGCTCTTAGGTAAAAACCATCTCCAAATTGTTTTAATAATTCTAAGTAATTGCTACATATTACGCTTAGGCAAGCCTCAGGTAATATCTTAAATAAAACCAGAACTGCCTTTGTTTAACTGTCAGCATGTTAAAATCAGTAGGCAAGCCTGATTCAGACTTCTTTTCTGAGTCATGTAATAAATCTAATTCTACTGAAATCACTTAGATACTATGCTTTAGAATTCTGAATTCAGACATTATCTATGTATGAGTCATGCTGTCTATGTGCATTATCTGTGGAGTTATACTTGAGCCTTTTGTTGTCTTTCATGCAACCCTTAATTGAAGTCCTACTTGTTATTGTATGTCGCCTTAGTATTTTGCCTTTAAACCTGAGGGTCTGCCTAGAACCTCCTTCTTATAGGATATGAGTCCCAAATTCCTCCGGGACTAATAGGAAGAAACGGGTAACAGCATGCAATAGGGTTCGAGACCAACCCTCGCTTTAATTAACTTTACGGGGAGGGAAATGGTAGATATGGATATGATGACCGGTGCGTTAATACCATGTGTAGCCCCTCTTTGAGGCGTGTCATATCGTGTATTGCATTGATGTGATCCATATTATAAACAAACCTAGTACACCCCTCTTTACATTCATAAACGTGCTTAGTTTGTAGTTCTTTACAAAATCTTGCTTCTCATTAATTGCTTTTTTCAAACATCTGTGTTCTTAAACTTAAATCCCCTACTATTTGAGCCATACTTGTTTATATGCTACTTGTACAAATCCACAAAAACTGTTTAGCCAGGAACCACACTAGTGGATCCTGAGGGGTGCCTAACACCTTCCCCTTAGGATAATTTCAAGCCCTTACCCTATCTCTGGTTACCAAATGTAGTTATAAATAAACCCTATAGGTGCCCTAACGCACCTTAAAATCGTTAGGTGGAGACTCTCCAAAATTGCAAACCCCTTTCCCAAAATGAAAGAGTTATCCCATACCAAAATGTCATGAACCCGATTTCGTGAAGGAAAAAGGGGGCGTGACACCCCGAACTCCAAATATCGATGCCGCATGTCAAAATATGACTTCTGATGACTCTAAGATGTCAAAGGTCGATCTTGGATAAACTTTACTTTTTTTATGGCTTGCTGAACCAGTTCTGGCCCATGTAATCCAGATTCTCCAACATCAAACCACCCTATAGGTGACCTACACTTCTGCTTGTAAAGAGCTTCGTATGGAGCCATCTGAATACTGGAATGGTAGCTATTATTATATGCGAACTCAATAAGCGGCAGATGATAAGCCCAGCTACCTTTGAAGTCCATTACACAAGCTCGTAACATATCCTCCAGTGTCTGAATAGTGCGCTCAGCCTGTCCGTTTGTCTGGGGATGAAGTGATGTACTAAGACTTACTTGAGTCCCCAATCCTTTTTGGAAGGACCTCCAGAAGTTAGCTGTAAATTGAGCTCTTCTATTCTAGATAATAGATACAGGGACACCATGAAGTCATACTATCTCCTTAATATAAATCCTTGCATAATCCTCTGAGGAATATGTAGTTCTAACGGACATAAAATTGGCTGACTTTATAAGCCTATCAATAATCACCCATATCGAATCGAACTTACGCTGGGTACGAGGTAAGCCTATGATGAAATCCATATTGATTACTTCCCATTTCCAAGTCGGAATCTCCATAGCTTGCAATAACCCACCGAGTTTCTGATGCTCATTTTTAACATGCTGACAGTTAGGACACTGAGCAACAAACTCTGCTATATCCTTTTTCATTCTGTCCCACCAATACACTTCCCTTATATCATGATACATCTTTGTCGCTCATGGATGGACAAAATAACGAGAATAGTGAGTTTCTCCCATAACCTGCCGATGCAGCCCTACAATATTAGACACACATAATCGCCCATGATATCTGAGGACTCCATCTTATGTAATTTCAAATGGTGTCTTCTCCTTCTGAAGAGTGGTATCCCTATAAGGAACTAGCAGAGGATCCTCGTACTGGAATTCCTTTACTTCAGTTACTAAAGAGGATGTTGCCATATCCTGAATAGTAATTCCAATATCACCTGAGTTCAGTAACCAAACTCCAAGACTAGCTAGTTGATGAACCTCATGGTCTATTCCCCTTTTTTCTGGCTATAAATACGATAGGCTACCCATAGATCTATGGCTGTGGGAGTCGGCTACTACGTTCGCCTTCCCCGGATGGTATAAAATATCAATGTCATAGTCCTTTAAGTAGTTCCAACCATCTCCTTTGACGTAGATTCAATTCCTTTTGCTTGAAGATGTACTGGATGCTCTTATGATCCATATAGATATCAACATGAATGCCATACAAGTAGTGCATCCATATCTTTCGTGCATGAATCACCACATCTAACTCTAAATTGTGGGTCAGATAGTTCGTCTCGTGCTTTCTTAGTTGTCTAAAAGCATAAGCCACAACCTTACTATGTTGCATCCACACACAACCCAACCCAATGCCTGAAATGTCACAATAGATAACGTAACCATCGGTCCATTCTGGAAGCATTAGAACCAATGCTAACATTAATCTGTCCTGTAATGCCTGGAAACTCCGTTTGCAAGCGTCAGTCCATTGAAACTTTGCTCCCTTTTGAGTCAACTTTGTTAAAGGTGCCGAAAGGGAAGAAAATCCTTTCATAGATCTCCTGTAATAACCTGCCAAACCAAGAATGCTACGAACCTCTGTCGGCGTTGTGGGTCTAGGCCAAGTCTTTACTTCTTTAATATTTTGTGTATCCACCCGGATGCCTTCAACTGAAAGGACATGTCCAAGGAAAGCTACAGAGTTTAACCAGAATTCACATTTAGAGAATTTTGCATACAACTTCCCTTTTTGTAGAGTTCTGAGCACAATACGCAAATGATCTGCATGTTCAGCCTCTGAACGAGAATACACCAATATATCATCAATAAATACAATTACGAACAGATCTAAAAAGGGTCTGAACACACGGTTCATCAAATCCATGAATACTGCTGGTGCATTGTTCAAACCGAACGACATAACACGAAACTCAAAGTGCCCATATCTGGTCCTGAATGCTGTCTTCGGAATATCTTCATCCTTAACCCTTACATAATGGTACCTGGACCTCAAGTCTATTTTTGAAAAACACTTGGCACCTTGCAACTGACTAAATAAATCGTCAATCCTCGGGAGCGGGTACGTATTCTTGATCGTTACTTTATTCAACTATCTATAATCAATACACATCCGTAAGGAACCATCTTTCTTCCTAAAAAATAACACAGGTGCTCCCCACGGTGATGTACTAGGTCTGATAAAGCCTTTTTCAAGCAAGTCCCTTAGCTGTTCCTTTAACTCTTTCAGCTCTGCGTGGGCCATTCTATAGGGAGGAATAGATATTGGATGGGTATCTGGTAGTAGGTCAATGGCAAACTCAATTTCTCGCTCTGGCGGAAGACGCGAAAGTTCATTGGGAAAAATATCAGGAAACTCATTAACCACTGGGATGGACTGAATGGTTGGTGACTCCACTTCCACGTCCTGAACCTGAACTAAGTAATATATACAACCCTTTCTGATCATCTTCCTTGCCTTTAGATAGGAAATGAATCTTCCTCTCGGCGATGCCGTATTACCTTTCCACTCTAAAATAGGCTCCCCTGGAAATTGAAATTGGACTATCTTTGATCTACAATCAACGTTGGCATGACAAGAAGTCAACCAATCCATGCCCATTATAACATCAAATTCTACCATATCTAACTCAATTAGGTATGCTACGGTAGATCGACCAGGAACTACTAATATAAAACCACTATATTCTTGCTTAGCTATAACTGAGTCCCCAACAAGTGTAGACACCTCAAAAGGTTTAACCAATTCAGGTTTTATTTCAAACTTACTATCAACCAACTGAGTAACATATGATAAGGTGGAACTTGGATCAATCAGTGCATATACATCATATGAGGAGATTGATAATATACCTGTAACAACATTCGGCGATGACTCCTGGTCCTGTCATCCTGCTAATGCTTAAATGCGATTCTAAGGGCTGCTCGGGCTAGATGTCCTTCCTCTGCCTCTACCATGACTCATTGGTGCTTGTGGACCTTGCCCGGGGGGGGGGTATACTGATGATGATGAACCAACTATAGATCCTGCTGGCTGAGCTATGCTTGCATCACCTATCATCGGAAAATCCCCCATAACGTGGCCCGAATAACCACAAGTATAACAAACACCTAATCTCATACGACACTGCTCGGTATGCTGCTTACCATGTTGAGTACATCGTGGCAAGGGCAGCCTCATCTGATTTGACTTACCCCTATATTGTAAACCTGAGGCCCTAAAATTCTGACCAGACCCTGAATATGAGGAACGATCAAATCTCTTACCGCCAAACTAAGGGGGTGCTCTAGCTGATGGCTAGCCTGGATTCCTCGGGTACTGTTGCCTCTAACCACCTTGAAACTCACTAAAAGGACCCGAAGACCTCGCTCTCTTATTCTAGGCCCTATAATACTTACGATCGGCCCTCTCTTTTTGTTTACGCTCCTCTACACCCTGAGCGTATGCCTGAATACGGGAAATATCCATGTCTGGCTAAAGTGAGACCGATATACAATCGTTAAGCAAGTGAGGCTCTAATCCTATTACGAACCGGTGAACCCGATCCTCCATCTTAGATACAATAGTGGGAGCATACCTAGCCAACGAATCAAACTAAAGACTGTACTCCCGAAAACTCATGTTACCTTGTCGAAGGGTCAAAAACCTATCAACTCTGGCCCGCCTAAGCTCTGGTGGCAGATAATGACGAAAAAAAGCTTCTGTAAACTCCTGCCACACTGCTGGAAGGGCATCCTCACCTCTGGACAATTCCCAAGACTAGTACCAATTAAGTGCAACATCTCGGAGTCTATAGGTAGCTAGCTCAACTGACTCAGTCGCAGTGGCCTTCATTACCCGTAACGTCCTCTACACTCTATCAATAAATACATGAGGGTCCTCATTCAGATCTGCCCCAGTGAATACCGAAGGGTCTAAATTAATGAAGTCATGAACACTTGCACTGGCAGACCTATCTGCATGACCAATACCTATTTCCTGACGCCGAGCCTACACGACTACTAAGAGGGTTAGTAGTTGAATAACATCTCTCATCTCCTGACCCTGGGCATCCGGCTGAGGTGCTGAATGTACAGGGGCGGGCGCTGGAGCTGGTGCCCCTTGGAGCTCTTCTGGAAAGGACGGGATATGTGAATTCTGAGATGGAACCTCACTATGAGACTCTCCCCGAGCCCTGGTAATTCGTGGTGCTCGACTAGTAGTCTCACCAGCCACGGACTTTCCCTTCTGGGCGGTCGTACTCTTTGGAGGTATCACAGAAAATATAACATATCATTAGGAATATGAATTCTTTTATCGCACGATCTGAGATAAAAAAAGAGGATAACATCCTATATGTCCTATAGCCTCATGTCTATAAGTGTGGCGCACAACACACCCATAAAAAGACTCCACTAGACACGGTCTGTAGACAACCCTAGGACAAAACTGCTCTGATACCACTTTTGTCACAACCCAAACCGATGGGCCGTGACGGGTGCCATAGTCCTACCTATCAAACACCCCTAAGCATGCATCTAAGATATGGACCTGAATAACATCTACTGAATTATGAAAATAACATACATGAAGGAAACCTACCAACAAGGCATATGTACATATACATGCAGAATACATTGGGCGATTCGGCAAGGCTGCTATAGACAACTATACATCCAAAACTGAAAGCGGACAAGTCCACATACAACCCAACTAGACATACTGTCTACATACCTCTAATAGAAACATAACTGTACAAAGACGGGATTGATCCACGTCATACCTATATATATATTTATATATTTATACAAACGTATCGTACCAAACTCAAAAGCAACTCTGGATCAAGTAGAGCATGCCAAATCTCGCTGATCAGGGATCCTAAGAAGGGGGGCCGTCAGCTTGCCTACCTGCACCTGCGGGCATGAAATGCAGGCCCCGTGAAATAGGGCGTCAGTACGAAAAATGTACTGAGTATGTAAAGCATGAAAATTAGTACGTAAAAGACATAGGTGAAACTTGGAATAAAGAAACACATCCTTAAATATGAATAACTTTATAAATTCTGAAATATTTACAATGTCATGCATATGCGTATAAATGTCGTGTCATGCATAGGTATCGATGTACATAATATCATCAAGCCACTGAGGGCATCCCACCATATCATCTCGGCCACTATAGGCAACATCATCAACATTTACCAACTAATCAGGTGGTGGTGCGTATATAACGCCGTAACCTTTTCCCATAGCCCATATACATATATTTACATATATACGTGTATATAACACCATCTGGTCATGGGTCAATGCACATGTATAAATGGATGAAATGCATTAAAAATACATAAAAATCTCAATATTCCTTCTAGATAAACTTTTTCAACTGCGTATTATTCTGAGACCCATGAATAGAAGATTATAATAATTCACATGGGGAAGCAAGAATATAGACACCCCTAGTATTTCTATGAATAGAGTAATTTATGGAAACTGTGCGTTTGCTCGTTTCTTCATTATAATTCGGACCATGTCAAAAGAAAGAAGTGATGACCTTAACATACCTGGAGTAGGAATACTCCATATAATATTCTTGGCGAAGATTGCAACATACTGTTCTAGAACTGTAAAATTCCACATTGCCACTATTCTAACAAATTCTCGTTGGAAAATTTGCTGCTGTTACTAACGTTTTAAAGAAGATCACTGTGAGTTATTTAGCTTCTGCTTCTAACGTTCCCTTAATAAAAATTAGCTTTTGATCTCCAACCTTTCAAACTAATGAAATGAAGACTTCTTGCTTTCTTTTGGAATGAGTAATATTATGTTTTTGTTCTTATCATTTGTTACATGTTGAATTATAACAAGACTTGTACATGTCTTGTTATGGATAATCATCCATCCCTTCTTAAGCCTAGGTTGCCATCTAGGCATAAGTGACTACTTAGTCACTTCTTGATTTTGTGGCTTCTTGCCACGTGTTGGGGGAATAATTTATAAATTTTTATCCACGTATTAGTTAACTGGGTAATGTCCTATTACCTGGTAATTAATCAATTACCTGCGTAGTTTAAAAATTATCTCAAATTACTTAAAAATACTACTCATTTTTAATATACTATATACACACACACACACACACACACACACACATATATATATATATATATATATATATATATATATATATATATATATATATATATATATATATCATATTATCACGGCCATATGGTACCCTGTATGGTACTAGTCCATAATTATTGGGTAGTATCGCCCGACCAGTGTTTTATCCCAAATTGGCCATTTTCAACCAAACTTATTTTCTTTAATTCGTGTACCCTTTATCCTTCTTGACACTTATTTATCGCTTGTTATAAATAGTGTAAATATGTTAACCTCAAGATTTCTTATCCCCGAGTCTATGTCAATTAACCGAAGACGAAACTTTTAACGTACGAAAATGCGAGATGTAACACAAATGGTGAAGACACGAGCGATAGTTACTGATGATTCTACCTCCAAAGCTAGTGTTGCTAGTGGTCGGGGTAGAGGATAGGGCCGAGGCCGAGGAGGAGCACGTGATACAGCTAGAGCACCAGCTAGAGTAGTAGGTGAGGAGCCACCAGTAGCTCCAGTTGGGGGACAGGCACCGGAGGAGCCTGTTTCTACCCCTAGACTATAGAAGACTTTAGCTCAATTCTTGAGCATGTTTGGTACATTGGCTTAGGCGGGATTTATCCTAGTTGGGCCAGCTACTTCACAGACTAGGGGAGGAGCTCAAACTCCCACCGCTCATACTCTAGAGCAGCGGGCTTATGTTGATCAGGTTCAGGTTGCTATGCCGGTACAACCTGTTATTGTGGCTCATTCTGAGGTCAGGCCAGAGGCATCATAGGAGGATTAGAGGAAACTTGAGAGGTTCAAGAAGTATGACCCTCCTACATTTAGAGGTAGAGTTATTGAGGATGCACAGGGTTTTCTAGACAAGTGCCACCATATTCTCTGCACCATGGGTATTGTGGAGGTGAACAGAGTAGCCTTTACTACATTTTAGCTATCAGGGGTGCCATATAGGTGGTGGCAGGCTTATGAGGAGGCCATAGGCAGTTGGTGCAGCGCCACTCACTTGGCTAAGTTTTTAGATATTTTTTTGAGGGAGTTCATCTCATAGACCCTCTGGGATGTGTGCCTCACAAAGTTTGAGCAACTGTATCAGGGCACTATGATAGTGTCAGAGTATGCCATCAAGTTCATCGAGTTGTCCCGTCATGCACCTGCGTTTGTTTCTTCAGTCAGAGAGTGAGACTATAGATTTATCGAGGGGCTTAGTTATGGTCTTAGATCCAGTATGAAATGGGAGTTGGAGACCGATACTTCATTTCAGTAGATTGTGGAGATCGCCATGAGGATGGAGCGCATCCGTGGTCTAGATATGGAAGATAGGAAGGCTAAGAAGCCTCGTGGATCGGGAGGATCTACTGACTCCTATTTTGGAGGCCAAGCGCATCATGGTAGAAGTTTTGTGGGTCAACTAGTTTAGTGAACACTTCAGGTTTCACGTGGTGCTTCAGATATCCATGGGTCCTAAAGTACCCATTCCAAACAGTTTCCATAGCCACGTCAGTGGACAAATGGTGAGGGATTATCCCAGACTTTGGGCGTGTGTACCACATCGGGTTACTCAATCTATGTGTTCCACTCCAGTTGCCTCTACACCCATACAACCAACAGAAGGTGTGGGACAGACGGGTAGAAGGCATCCTAGAGGGGGAGGCTAGGCCAACTGTTATGCTTTTCGTGGTAGGTCTGAGGATGCTGCACCAGATGATGTCACCACAGGATGGTTTCGATTTGTTATAGAGATGCATCAATTTTATTTCGATCCGATCCTATTTACTGGTAAGATTCACCTTACCTTGCTTCATATATGGATGTATTTTGTGATTCTTGTACCCTATTTATGTGTTCATGCCAGTTGGGGGATTCTGTTGTGATAGCATGTGTCTATCATTCTAGTTTGATTAACTTGGGTGGATTTTTTGTTAGTTAATACAACAGGTTTTGATGTTATTTCTGGATAGTTTGGCCTCGACTTGTGATTTGGATGCTCTATAGGTATGGGAAGTCTGTTATGTGTTATGGGTTTTTATGGATTGAGTTAGTAGAAGGTTTTTAGTTCTCGGGATGTTTATCTTACTTGTGATTTCGAGTGGAGGATGATAACCTTGTATCCTTTGTGGATAGGAGTGTTTGGTTTGGCTATGTGATATGGTGGGGTTATGTTAGGGTAAGAATCGTTGTGGTGGTTGCATGTGTATTGTTTCTTCCTTGTGGATTGGATCCATAGTATGGTACCGATAGAGAGTTTTACCCGTTGGACTTATTTTATAGTTCTCTCGTGTGTTTCTCTTTCCATACTCAGTCGTATTAGAGTTATGCTTGTTAGGTTTGGATTGCGATGTATGTGCCCAAGTGGCATTTGGCGTGGCTTGTTGGTCAAGTGAGTAGTTATGAGTATCATATGTTCTTACATCATTATCAGTGTTGGGAAGGTTTGGAACAAAGTTCTAGTCGATATGAGGCTATTTACCAGTACCAAGTTTGGTAATGGGCAGTTATTATGGTCAAAGTTGTTGTTATTAGTATATGGCCGATGTGTTACATTATGTGGTTGTACCTTGTGGATGTATGCATGAGTTGTTCCGGCTAATTGAGGTTAATGCAATGTGTTTATGTGAGAACTAGGTCTTGGTGGATGTTGAAATTTGTTTCTAAGGCGTATCAGTATGGGTGGAAGGAATAATTTCAGTCGAGATGGTGTTGTCGGACTTATGTGGATTGGGGTGATGTGGGATCACTCGTGTGGATAAGTATGGTAAGTTTATACAGTGATGTGATGGCTTTGGAATAACTCTTGGCACGTTCGAGGGCGGACGTTAGTTTAAGAGGGGGATAATGTAACGACCTGACTAGTCGTTTTGAGCTTTAATATTCCGTTCAGTGGTTCAAGGTCTTAAGTTGCTTCATATTATGTATTATGATATGCTTGCATGTCGGTCTTTGTTTTCAAGTGATTCAGGATTGATTTGAAAGAATGATTCTCATTTTAGAAGCTTATGTTGGAAGTGTTGACCGATGTTTGACCTTTGTGAAAATAACCCCAAAATGCTGTTTTGATGGCTCCGTATTGTAATTGACTTGGATGTATGCCCAGAATTGAATTCGAGGTCCCTAGGTTGATTGACTTGATTCGCCGAAAATTGGCAATTTGAGGGTTAGAAATTTACTTAGGTTTGACTGTAGGTTGACTTTATGGCTATCAGGTTCGAATTTAGATTTTGGGACTTGTAATAGGTCTGTTTTGTTATTTGGAACTTGTCTGCAAGTTTAGCATCGTTCCGAGTTGATTTAGTAGGAATCAGATGTGTGGTTGTATTTTTAGAAGTTTTTGAGTTTCATTGTAAATTTCATGAGTTTTGAGGTCCAATTCGTGGTTTTGGATGTTAGTTTGGTGATTTGATCGCACGAGCGAGTTCGTATGATATTTTTAGACTTCTGCAGATGCTTGGGGTGAGTTTCAGACGTGTTTTAGAGGATTGAGAGAGTTCAGATTTTGATGGTGTTTTGTTGATGCTTCTGGTATCACAAATGCGAGATCATGTACGCATTTTGCGAACCCCACATTTTCGAGGTCGGCTTAGGACTGCATGGTTCAGTTTTGCAAAATAGGAATCACATTTGCGATTGGACTCCTAGAAAGGGATCGTCGCATTTGCGATAACTTTATCATTTTTGCGGGGGGAGGGGGAGAGGGGATGGGAGGGAGGACTTTGCAAATGCGATGTCTCTGTCGCATTTGCGATATCCCATGATTTAAGAAGGCATCGACATTTGTGAGTGTTAGCAATTGCGAAACCGTTGTCGCATTTGTGACTTCTACACCTGAACAAAAGGGCTGGGAAGACAGGATTAAGTCTCATTTTCATATTTTTGAACCCTAGACTCGGTAGGAGACGATTTAGAGAGAGGATTTTTATCTACTACTATTAGGTAAGTGAATTTGATCAATTTTCAGTTATATTATGTGATTATATATGAGACTGAACATCAAATTTATGAGAATCTAAGAGAAATTTTGGGGGTTTTTGTCTACGTTTTGAAAATGAAAATTTGAGATTTGAGAGTCGAAGACTCAGATTTGAAAGTAAAACACATATATGGGCTCGTGGGGTTATGGGTAGTCGAGATCTACCCTTGGAATCGGGTACTGACTGAGTGGTCCTAGGGTTGACTTTTATTGACTTTTAGGGAATTATGTAAAGATCTTAATTTTATTTATTAAAATTTGTTTCTCTTGCATTATTTAATATTATTAAGTCGATTTTTGTTAGATTTGCACCGAGCAGAGTTGAATTTTAGAGGAGAAGTATTTTTAGAGTGTTGATTGACGGCTTTTGAGGTAAGTATCTTTCCTAATTTGTATACTACCCCGTATGGATTGGTTTAATTGCACTATTTGAATTACGTGGAACACGTGTGCATGAGCTGACGAGTGCGTACACGGGCTTATATGTAGTATTTGACCGAATTATACTCTTATGCCTTTAATTGAAGTTGTTGTTATATGGGACACCTTTTATTGTTGATTTAATTCCCGTTTCATTTTGTTGTTATTGAAATTATTGTACACCCTGTTGTTGAGTTATGTGCTACGCTTTATTGGTGTTGTTGTTTTGGCCATATTGTGGCATATGTGAATATATTGTAGGGATTGATTGTTGTTGTGCAGAGCATAAGGGTGACATTTCACAATTGTTGATTTTGCGGAGCTATACGGGTGACTATTGTGTTATTGTTAGGGCGGAGCAATACATGTGGATATTGATATATTGTTTGGACAGAGTGATACGGGCGGCTATTGTGTTATTCTCATAGCAGAGCAATATGGGTGGCTATTATGATATTGTCAATGCAGTGGGATAAGGGTGGCTATGTGGGGATGATATGTGATGGCTTGAGGGCGTATTGTTGATGAAAAGGGGTATTCTTGCTTGTTCTCATAACTTCCTTGTGTGTGTCATGCATATTACATGAATTGTTGTATTGTTCCCAATGTGCTACTCGATGTTTCTGATATTACTTGATGGTTTGAGTTATGCTAGTACACTCGCACATGCATACACCGTAACATTTCATTTATACCAGTCGAGGAGGATGAAACTTGACGTTCATCGGTCATGTACACATACTCTTGTATATTTTCTTTCTCTGCGATGTGGTTTGGACTAGTAGCCTATAACAACGCCGGGCGGATTGTGATTATTGGCAAATAAGTTGTCCATGCGGCTGATATTTTTGACATGTGAGTTGCCCGTGTGGTTGTGACTTCTATTATGGGACGAGGTATTAGCCGTGTGAGAATAGTTGATAATACGAGCACGAGGTGTCATGTGTACACAATTTGTGATTTGTAATTATAAGTTGTGGTACCTCAGGGTGATTCTGTTTATGAGTCTTGGGTCGAACAGTTGATGATTAGAGCTGTCGTTGCTTTCCCTTGATTGCTTTCACTTGTATTTTACATGTTCTTTTATTATTGTGTTGTTCATTCACTTGATTTCCCTTCTTTGCTATTTATCTATTTTGTTTTTTTGTTATTAGTTGTATATTGATATTCTGTACATGTTATTTGATTAATGAGTTTCTTGACTTGAACCTCGTCACTACTCCGAGGTTAGTCTTGATACTTACTAGATACCGATTGTGATTTACTCATGCTACGCTTCTGCATATTTTTGTGCAGATCCAAGTACATCAGATCAGACTGATTGACAGCGAGGCTTTGAATACATACAAAGACTTCAAGGTATCCCGGCATGATCCTTCAGGCCTCGGAGTCACCCTCTTATTTTTTCTACTATTATGTATGTTAGACAATATGCTAGTTGAGATTGATCTCGTGTATTCAGTAAGATCTTGTGACTCTGTACCACGTAATTCTGGGATATTATGTTGAATATTTGCCGCTTTGGCCTGTAATACTCTTATTTTAGCTTTTATGTTAAACTCATCTTTGTTATTTTATGCTTTAATTATTTTAAATAATATTGAGAGACCGACTTACCCAGTTTGGAGACTAGGTGTCATCACGATTCCTAAGTAGGGTATTTGGGTCGTGACATACCTGTACTTTATTTTATCATTTCGAGAGCTAGAGAGCTCAAATTGAGGTAATTTTTGAAGCGATTATCAAATAAGAAGATGGGATAAGTAACTTTACTGAAATCTAGGATTATAATATAAATATATCATCATTTTTACCTTAGCATCAAAGATTCAAAAGAGGAAAAGGTTTTTTATTTGAAAGTTAAGAAATATTATTTTAGAATTTTAAACACCAATTTAAACTTAGATTTATAAACTAATCATACATTTCAATTCATAAAGTTATGGGTCAACGGGTTTGGTTTTTTTTTTCCCGGGATTTAATCATGTAGGCTCAAGTTGAGATTTTGTTGACTCTTAAGATTTTATTAAAAATGGAAACAATATCATTTAGAATTAATTTTTGTAGCTTTATTTGATCCTTGAGCATTCTTTGGGTAAATCGAGCTCCTGTGTTGGATATGCTGCTAAAAATGCCGAATTTAAGAATAGAGCTAATATGAGATAATGTAAGTATTTTGATTAACCTCAACTTGAGGAACTTTTTTCCTAAATGGACTTAGGTGATATATGCTAAGTGTTTGGGGTGACAAACAAGAAAGGTAATGAGCGTATATGGATAGCAAAGTTGTACCATGCTTGGGTAGATTTTACATTTTTTCTATGTCTTGTTTTGATACATGTTCTACTTGTGACATATTTTACTTGTTTGTATGATTACTTGAGTCTTATTACTCATTTTAGAGATCATGCATATGATTTTGGCATTTTATTTGGGCATGATGGGCAAAATATATTGGATTAGATGTTATAGTTGTGGTCATATATTATGCATATGGATACACCATGCATATCGAGTATTTCATGTACATATCATTGCATTATTCATGTCACACTCTCATGTACATGAATGGTGAAGATGAGAGTGATATTAGCATGATGGGTATTTTAGTTTAGATTGATACATCTGCATGGTGAGGATGAGAGTGTCACGACCCAAAATCTTACTGGAGCTGTGATGACGCCTAACACCGCTTGCTAGGCAAGCTAACAACAGTTATATGAATTAAAATCAATAACGATAAGAAATAGTCTCAAATAGCGGAATATCATAAATAATTGAAGTTATAATGACAGTACAACTAAAACCACCCAAACTCTGGTGTCACCAAGTGCATGAGTTCTATAGAGTACTAAATATAATGTCTGACCAAAATATAATATTGTCTGAAAAACTAAACACTAATAACATAAGATAAAAGAGGGGATTTTAAGGCCTACAAACAGAACAACAGTGCTACCTCGAAATCTCCAAGCAAATCCGGATAACGACCTAGCAAGCACCGCTATCAGCAACACCTGGATCCGCATATAAAGTGCATAGTATAGTATGATTACAACCAACCCAATGTACTCAATAAGTAGCAAACCTAACCTCAGAGAGAACATTGACAAGGTTGGCAAAGCCTGATGCTTACTTTCAACAGCCAATAACAATAATAACAGTAAAGTAATGACATATATGGAAAAGCAACTCAATAATAACAGGCTCGACTCTAATACCATATGAGGAGAAATAGGCATTCTTTTCAAACATATCAGTCAAGGAATCAAATTTACCATAAAAATTACTTAGACAGAGATTTATCAAGGTAATCGTGATTTCAAGCTCTAAACATCAAGTAGAGACATCAAATACCAATTAGCATGAGAAAAATATAACTCCATACCTGCATGTCAAATATATATGCAAAACTTAACAACATCAAAGTGTCGTCATCAAGTATACACAAATCTCAACACACTCATAGTGCCTGGCACCAGTACCCTCAATCATACTCTCAATACTCTCACGGTGCCTGGTATAATACTCCTGAATCATCATAACTAACATACTCAACACTGTACGGGAGCCTGAAATAAGTCTCTCCTAAGCACATCTCGTGTGCCTGCACTCACATACCCAAAGTAACATGGGTTATCAACTGACTCTGGAGGGGAAGATCCTAGCCCAAGCACTAATCGGATCAAAAGTCAATGATCAATATCACTCAGCTCAATATGGGGACCTTGACGCAAGCATCACCTCACTATCAATATCAACACAACTCTATGTCTTAAGCTCAATGATCAATCCACTCATTGTGGCTCTACGGCCAAAAATCAATCATCACTCTCCTCAAGTTTCAATATACAAATATCTCATCGTATCAAACTCAAAATACCATACTGAATAAACCTATGTGCCACAATTCAACTCAAATCTGTGCCACAACTCTGCCCAATATTGGGACCACAACATAGAAAACATATCCCTATCATATCTTTACAGATAAGCAAATAGCCTAGATATGATTTCTAGCATGAATAATAGCTCACGTAGTCATAAAAATGGAAGAAACATGATGTCAAAAAGGAATAATAGCTAAACAAATCATATAATAGCCTAAGGTCTACCCAGATCATGAATAACCATAATGCTTACGTATATGATCGCCACCTTGCATATGTGTCACATCCAACATATAAATAGCATTATAGCCAATGGATAAATGTAGTCAAGCCAAGACTAGGCAAGATACATACCTCAATGAGTGAGAATCAACAGTTCAAGAATCTCTTGCCTCTTAAATTGGTCTCGGAACAGGTCAAATCTAGTCAAATAACATACAATAGTGTCAAAGAATGCTAAAGGAAAACAATTATAGAGAATAAAGGATTGATCTTTAATCATTTAAATAAAGTAAACAAAAAATATCTAACTCTGGTCTACTACCCGGAACCCGACGAAAGTCATAAATTCTAATAACCCATTCAAATACGAGTCCAACCACACAAATTTCATCCAATTTCGACTCCAAATCGGGGCTTAAATCCGATTTATTCACTTTCCAAAATTTCTTAACCCCTTCCCCCCACACGTTCTTTCTTAGATTCATCAATCAAATGCCAAAATTGAAGATATATTAATGAATAATAATCAATTTCGGGTTAGGAACACTTATCTAATCCACGAGGGCGAAAATTGCCAAAAATATTGCCTCAATACGAGCTCCCAATCTCAAAATATGATAAAATAAAGCTAACCTCGAATTATATTCTTCTGCTAGTGATTCCCGCATCTGTGGTAAATTTGGTTGCTTCTGCGATGTGGCATCTGCGATAAAACCCTTGCAGATGTGAGATCCACTAAGCTAGTCGGCTCATTGGTTCTACGGAATACACTCTTATCTGCGAACGCGCTTCTGCACACACACCTTTGCATAAGTGGCCCCACATCAGCACAAATTCAATGTGCATGCAATCTAGCTGGGTCACTTCTAAACCCGCGTATGCAAACCAAAACAACAAACATGCGGCTCCGCAGGTGCGATGCACCAGGATGTAGGTGCGATTGCACCAAATCCTTGACAACCAGCAATGCTAGTATTAACAAAACCTAGCCAGAACCACTCCGAAACACACTCGATATTACAACCCATACTTTTATGTTAGAATGCATCTTAAGTATATCAATTTGAGCCGGATATTTTAAGGACCTTTACGAAGTTAAAGATGGGTTAAAACGAGTGTTAAGGAAGTATCGTGAGGGTTGGAGGCTAAACGGATCAAATATGTTATAACACGTACTTTTGGGTAAAAAAGTAGTACTTAATATTCTAAGGAGGTCTTGTTTTAAGGTATTTGAAGCATATAATATTCGTATATTAAGTTTGAAGTCAAGCAAGTTGTATAACAAAAGTCAACAAAAGTTATTGCAAGTTATGTTCATACTTTTATTGAAATTTGGGTCTAATGTGACTGAGCTTTTCTCCCAATATACTTGGAGTTACGGGGTTTTCCATCAACCAAATTGAATTTTTACGAGTCTAATTTTCAACGCATCATACTGTTCGTCGATACAACGTCGGAGTAGAAAGATATTCATATTTTTGTGATAATGCACAAGTAACTCCGTATGGGACCCACTTAGATGGTGGATGATTATCCAATGTTTAAAGAGCATGTCAAGGCTCATTTGGGTTCATGTAACATCCCGTACATTCAGAATAGATATGGATATGTTAAATGGATATTAATTTGATATTTTAGACATATGAAGTCCTAGCGGAATGATTATGGGTGAGAATAGTTGTTTTGGAATCAAGATGGAGAGTGAGTTGCATAAGATTCAACAAAGTCAACTAAGTTGCATAAGGTCCATCTTCCATCAAAATTTAGTGAAAATGTGCAAGGAATTTGGGAAAAATCAAAGAATAAAAATTGTATGCCTTTTAAATAGCTCTCTAACAATATATTGTGGAGCCCAAATAGAGCGTTGTACAAAACGTTATGCCCATTTTACAGAATAGTGCATAACCACCACGTTCTACCGTGTTTGACCGTGACCGCGGCCATGAGGCAGTGCTCCAGCTATTTACTACGATCGAGACCGCGATCAGGCCTACTGGGACGCGGTGGCTGACTTGGGAAGTCGTTGTTTTAGCCCTATTTCGTCCCCCACAGCCCCAAAACATAAAAACTTGCTCTAGAAAAGAAAGCTCTCAAAAACCTAACTCCTAAAGGGTCCCTCTACCACCCAAGGTAAGTTCTAATGGTGATTCTAAGTTAATTTCAATTTCCCAACATCTTATTAATATGGGTAAACCCTCCATATCATTAGATATTCGATTGGGACACCATTATTGAGAGAAGAAACCCTTGAACTCGAATTCAATAAGATTGAACATCAAAAAGGTAATATCTTTACCCTCCAATTGATTCTATCATTGAATTAATGATTATAGAGTCTAGTTCATGAGATACAAATAGATGGGTTTGATAGAAAAGCATGAACGCTTAAAGGTTTGGGTTGTTGATTGTTGATTATTGGTTAAGGGTGTTGTTTACCTTATGGGTGATAAAGAATAATATTGATTATAACCATTTAAGATTTTAGAATTTATCTAGGAGCAAGAGAATGGGTTATTGGGTGTATAAACACCATTAATAGGGATTATGAAGCTTTATACTCACCAAGTGTTTGATAAATGCCTAAGTGACCAAAAAATGGGTATTGTTGCTAATTTGGAATCCCTTTGACTTGTATTGATATAGATTAAAGTTGAAAGGGTTGGTGAATGTTGTATTACACTCAAGAGCAGGAAGTTAAGGTATGTGAGGCTAACTCTCTATGTTTGGGAATTTTAATGATTCTCCCTACACTACATTTCTTTTACGACATTACCATTTGCCTCAGAAATATAGTTAAGCCTAGTTCCTTGAATAGTTGTAGAACTTCTATTCTCTAGCTTCATAGCTTGTTCACCACTTTCATTCTGAACGTTGTGAGCTCAGTGCATATTCAATATAGACTTGGGTTTGATGCCCCCGAGTCTTAGAATAGATTACTCAGTATGCCATAAACAGTTGAAGTTTCAGTGTTCAAAATCAGTTCAAGAATACATGTCTCAGTCTAGTCCTATTTAGTATTCCAGTATTATGTAACTCAGTGTGATCCATTATTCCAGTATCATGTAACTTAGTGTGATTCAGTATTTCACTATCATGTATTGCAGTTTGATTCTCAGTTCCCGAATGTTGAACACGTGTATTTGGGCCTGAGGCCGTAGTTTATGCTTTATGCATGTTTGGGCCTGAGGCCGTAGTTTATGCTTTATGCATTTTGGGCCTGAGGCCATAGTTATGTATACGTATACTTGGGCCTGAGGCCGTAGCTTGTGCACATATATATTGGGCCCGAGGCCGTAGCTTATTCAGATAAACAGGTTGTTCATCATTCAGAAGAGGGGGTATTCATATCCTTACTTCCTTTATCATTTCAGTTATCAGTTATCAGTTCAGTTACCAGTTATCAGTTCAGTTATCAGTTATCAGTTATTAGTTAAATTATCTATTATTAGTTATCATTTTAGTTTCAGTTTCAATAGTTTTCATTTCAGTTATCTTTTATCAATTTTTAGTCATCAGCTTAGTTTCATTTTCATCATTTTTAATTCTTTCTTTATTTAAGATAGATGAACTTTCCCTAAGTGTGATATATGTACATAGTTAAAAAAAAGGGATAGTATACGACCTCACAATAGGGTCGGATGATGAGGGAAGTTGGAAATAACCTTATTCTTCACTTTAGTTATTTAAAGTAGAACATGAACACATGACGCTAGCATGTGGTTAGTAACAAAATAGTGAGTATGTTTGAGTAGATACAGTAAATTAGCACTTTCAACAGAGCTAGTAGAGGTACAATTTGATTTAATTATCCAGGTTAACTCTAGTGAATGAATGACAGTTTGAAATACCGCACATGTGTTAGAATCCAAAGATTTTAAGTTAAATTCGAAGTACAGTGGCAGTGGGGGGAAAATTTGATAGCAGTGAGAGCACAAACTATAGAAGAATAGCCTTTAGGAATTATCGTAATGTGGTTTCTCCAGGATTGACAGTGTGAGCAGAGTTAAATTATTAAGATTGTATATGATAGTTGTGAATACATTAGCTTTCCGTTAAGTGAATAATTTAGTTTTTCCTAGTAAGAAAGATTTCTCAGAAGTAAGTTAGAAGATGAGTCTTCATTGACGTAAAGTGCAAAGAATTGCAGAAAATAAGGAAAGTTATGTGGATCCCAACAACAAAAAAAAGGAAGGATCCGCAAGTACAAGACCTTTGGTCTAAGGGGTGATGTGAAGACCATCAGTAAGTCCAGATGGAGATTTGATACTCGAATAGTTAGCATGGGATATGGAAAAGAAAATTAGTTCGGTAATAAGGGAAAATTGTATAATTACCACAGGGATTATATCTAGCATGTGCAAGAAATACAAAGTGAGTAGAATGATCACTGAGCTTAGTTATTGATGATTAACTTATAATAGAAAAGCTATAAAATCATGCCTATGTATGTGTTATAAGGGTAGTGTCATTGCACGAGACTCTAAATTTAGAGTACATATCAAAGACTTAGTTCACAACAATTTTATAAATGCTTTCAGGAAGTGCTTAAGAAGATAATCAAGTGTAGGAAGTATAACTCATCATTGAGGTAGATAAGAGAACTCTGGTGAAAGAAATTCACCACTTAGCCCAGCTAGGAGTTCAATTTGCGTACTCCAAAGATAGTAGAGTTGTTGTCTAGAATATGACTTGTTCATCCTTAGTAGCTGAAGGGAAGGAGAAATAGTTTGATGATCTCTACTTGTTGTAGCTAAAAGAGGGGGTTCACATGCATAAATTGATAGCTATTGAATAAGGGGGGAGATGATGGTAATTTAAGGTACCGAGATGGACCGTGTGTTCGAAACATAGGTAAACTTAGAGAGGAGGATCACATTAGAATCCCTATAATTCCATGTATTCAACCCACCAAGGTCCCCCAAAGATGTAAAATGATCCCAATGAGATTTATTGGTTGAACGACATGAAAAAGAATGTCGCAGACTTTGTCGCCAATTGGTTGGTTCAAAGTTGGTGAAGAGGAGTTGTTGGGACCAAATTTGGTCTATCAGTCTATGGATAAAGTTAAGTTGATTCAGGAGTGTTTGAAGACGGCTTAGAGCCGCCAAAATTCCTATTCGAATGTGCGTCATAGAGACCTAGAGTTTCAAGTTGATGATTGGATATTTTAGAAAGTTTCGCTTGTGAAAGACGTTATGAGATTTGGGAAGAAGGGGAATCATAGTCCCTGCTATATTGGGCCATATGGAATCTTGCAAGGGATCGGTCAAATATCTTATGAGTTGGAGTTTCCACTAGAATTAGCAGTGGTACAACCAGTATTTCACGTATCATGTTATAACATTCAAGTTTCCAGTACTCAAATACTCATGTCAGTTCAGTACTTAGATACTCATGTCAGTTTAGTACTCAGATACTCATGTCAACTCAATACTCAGCTACTTATGTCGATCCAATACTTAGATATTCATGCCAGCTTAGTACTCAAATATTGATGTTATTTCAATACTAAAATATTCGTGCAAGTTTAATATTCATATATCCATGTTAGTTCAGTATTCACGTATCCATGGCAGACCAATATCCAGTCAATACAATAGTCATTCAGTTCCGTATCTCAATAGTTCAGTAATAATGTATACACTCAGTTTAGTATGCAAGTGTTAATGAAAGTTCATATTTCCACCAAACCCATTTAAGGTGCGGAGTTAGCAGAAGTTATAGTCTGGACAATCATTCCAGGACGAATGATCCCAAGGGGGAGATAATGTAACATCCCGTACATTCAGAATAGATGTGGATATGTTAAATGTATATTAATTTGATATTTTAAACAGATGAAGTCCTAGCGGGATGATTATGGGTGAGAATAGTTGTTTTGGAATCAAGACGGAGAGTGAGGTGCATAAGATTCAACAAAGTCGACAAAGTTGTATAAGGTACGTCTTCCAGCAGGGTTTAGTGAAAATGTGTAAGGAATTTAGGAAAACTCAAAGCATGAAAATTGTAGGCTTTGAAATATCTTTCTAACGATATATTGTGGAGCCCAAACAGAGCTTTGTACAAAAAGTTATGCCCGTTTTACAGAATAGTGAGTAACCACCGCGTTCTGCCGCATTTGACCGCGACCACAATCGTGAGGCAGTGCTCCAGCTATTTACGCGGTCGGGACCATGGTCTGGCCTACTGGGACATGGTGGCCGACTTGGGGAAGTCGTTGTTTTAGCCCTATTTCGTCCCCTACAACCCCAAAACATTAAAACTTGCTCTAGAAAGGAAAGCTCTCAAAACCCTAACTCCTTAAGGGTCCCTTCACCACTCAAGGTACGTTCTAATGGTGATTTTAGATAATTTCAATTTCCCAACATCTTATTAACATGGGTAAACCCTCCAAATCATTAGATATTCGATCGGGACACCATTGTTGAGAGAAGAAACCCTAGAACTCGAATTCAAGAAGATTGAACGTCAAAAAGGTAATATCTCCACCCTCTAATTGATTCTATCATTGAATTAATGATTATAGACTCTAGTTCATGAGATATGATTGATGGGTTTGATTGAAAAGCATGAACGGTTATAAGTTTGGGTTGTTGATTGTTGATTATTGGTTAAGGGTGTTGTTTTCCTTATGGGTGATAAAGAATAATGTTGATTATAACCATTTGAGACTTTAGAATTTATCTAGGAGTAAGAGAATGGGTTATTGGGTGTAGAAACACCATTAATAGGAATTATGAAGCTTTATACTCACTAAGTGTTTTACAAAATACCTAAGTGACCAAAATATGGGTATTGTTGCTAATTTGGAATCCCTTTGACTTGTATTGATATAGATTAAAGTTGAAAGGGTTGGCGAATGTTGTATTACACTCAAGAGCAGGAAGTTAAGGTATGCGAGGCTAACTCTCTATGTTTGGGAATTCTAATGATTCTCTCTACACTACGTTTCTTTTACGACGTTACCAATTACCTCAGAAATATAGTTACGCCTAGTTCCTTGAATAGTTGTAGAACTTTTATTCTCTAGCTTCATAACTTGTTCACCACTTTCATTCTGAACATTGTGAGCTCAGTGCGTATTCAATATAGACTTGGGTTTGATGCCCCTGAGTCTTAGAATAGATTACTCAGTATGCCATAAACAGTTGAAGTTTCAGTGTTCATAATTAGTTCTAGAATATATGTCTCAGTCTAGTCCTATGCAGTATTCCAGTATTATGTAACTCAGTGTGATCCGGTATTCCAGTATCATATAACTTAGTGTGATTCAGTATTTCACTATCATGTATTGTAGTTTGATTCTCAATTCCTAAATGTTGAACACCTGTATTTGGGCCTGAGGCCGTAGTTTATATTCTTTATGCATACTTGGGCCTGAGGCCATAGTTTATGATTTATGCATGTATGGGCCTGAGGCTGTAGTTTATGCTTTATGCATTTTGGGCCGGAGACCGTAGTTATGTATACGTATACTTGGGCCTGAGGCCGTAGCTTGTGCACATATATATTGGGCCTGAGGCCGTAGCATGTTCAGATAAACAGGTTGTTCATCATTCAGAAGAGGGGGTCTTCATATCCTTACTTTCTTTATCATTTCAGTTATCAGTTCAGTTTCCAGTTATCAGTTCAGTTATCAGTTATCAGTTCAGTTATCTATTATCAATTATCATTTCAGTTTCAATTTCAATAGTTATCATTTCAGTTATCAATTATCAATTTTCATTTATCAGTTTAGTTTCATTTTCATCATTTTTAATTCTTTCTTTCAGTTGCTTTACATACCACTGTAATTCAAATGTACTGACGTCCCTTTTGCCCGGGGCCTGTATCTCACGATGTAGGTAATAATTTACAAGTTGATGATTCAGAGTGCTAGGATTCTCGTTCTAGCTATTTGGTGATCCCCAGTTCTTTTGGGGCATTATCATTACTTTACAGTCTTTCAGTATTTAGAGACAATCAGTTTTTTCAGTACTTCATTAGAGGCTTCATAGACTAGAGTAACAGTTAGACAGAGTTTCAGGCTTTTCATGTTAAGCTATGTTTGCTACAAATATGTTTCAAAAATTGTATTAGTATTTCCGCACTTTGATTTATATAATCCAGACTTTCAATATATCAGCATGTGCTAGTTTATCTTCCGCATTTAGTATGTTATGATATCATATGTTGATTCATCCAGCAGTAGGTTTGCTCGGTCACATTTAGTCAGACACCGAGTGCCGTGTTACGTCCAGGCCCAAGTTCGGGAAGTGACAAAGCTTGGTATCATAGCACTAGTTTCAAGAGTCTTAGGGAGTCTATGAAGCCGTGTCGAGTAGAGTTTTCTTTATATGTGTGTGCCGGCCACTCATATAAATGGTTAACTACTAAGACATTCAGTATTGTCTCACTTCTTTCTACTCTAGATCATGCCCTGAAGCTTAGAGCAATAGTTAACCTTCTTTTCCTATCGAATTCAAAATGTACTGGATGCCCAAGCGACGCGTAGGAGAAACCTAATGTCCTAGAGAGAATAATTGTCCATTGGGGTATAATTATGGAGTATAGGTTGGTAACAAATGAGACATGAGATGATGTTAAAAGTGGATGCAATGGGAAGTAGTACAGATTAGAGCATAACCTTATCAAAAAGTACAAAAGCAATTATTACATTTTATGGTCATCAATTTTACTGAGTTACCAATTATACAGTCTTTCAGTTAGCAGGTTTATGGTTATTCAGTAAGCCAGTTATTTGTTATTCAGTTATTAGATCTCTAATTTTCAGTGTATCAAATTTTTTGGAGACTTGTGAGTATACAGTGATGCATATGGATGCTCAAAGAAAATGTAAGTAATAGTGATTTTAGCAAAATCTTCGCATGTTTTAGGGATTAAGACCCAAGACTCCCCGGATGGTGCATAAAGTGACTTATCAGATATGTATGGCAGTGTATTCATATGTCAGACCCCACTGTGTATCAAGTTAAGAATTCAACCGCAGCGGGCATAGAATTGATCACTATAGTTTTGGACAAAAAAGAGCCTAAGGAAAATATAGCTAAGAATAATATGATGTACGAAATAAGAACCTAGAGCAAACAACATTGAATTTTAGGGAATGATCTTAAGTTGTTTAGATTTATACAAATCGGAACTAGAAGTACCACGTTAGTAAGTTACTATAAGAAGTGGCTATTATTGTGAGATAAAAGATATGGCAGTTCCCCTTCAAATGATGTGAATATGTGTTTAGGCCGAAGGTTTATAGTCTGAGGTAATTTTGAAGTACTTAGAAAGTTTGGGGGTTAGATATTCCAATTTCGTTTAAGATAGATGAACTTTCCCTAAGTGTGATATATGTACATAGTTCAAAAAAGGATAGTATATGACCTCACAATAGGGTCGGATGATGAGGGAAGTTGGAAATAACTTTATGCTTCACTTTAGTTATTCAAAGCAGAACATGAACACATGACGCTAGTAGGAGGTCAGTAACAAAATAGTGAGTATGTTTGAGTAGATACAGTGAATTAGCACTTTCAGCAGAGCTAGTAAAGGTACATTTTGATTTACTTAGCCAGGTTAACTCTAGTGAATGGATGACAGTTTCAAATACCGAACATGTGTTAGAATCCAAAGATTTTAAGTTAAATTCGAAGTACAGTGGCAGTGGGGGAAAAAAATCTGATAGCAGTGAGAGCACAAACTATAAAAGAATAGCCTTTACGAATTATCGTAATGTGGTTTCTCCAGGATTGAGATTGTGAGTAGAGTTAAATTATTAAGATTGTATATGATAGTTGTGAATACATTAGCTTTCCGTTAAGTGAATAATTTAGTTTTTCCTAGTAAGAAAGATTTCTCAGAAGTAAGTTGGAAGATGAGTCTTCATTGACGTAAAGTGCAAAGAATTGTAGAAAATAAGGAAAGTTATTTGGATCCCAACAACAAAAAAAGGAAGGATCTGAAAGTATAAGACTTTTGGTCTAAGGGGTGATGTGAAGACCATCAGTAAGTCCAGATGGAGATTTGAAATTCGAATATTTAGCATGGGATATGGAAAAGAAAATTAGTTCGGTAATAAGGGAAAATTGTATAATTACCACAAGGATTATATCTAGCATGTGCAAGAAGCACAAAGTGAGTAGAATGATCACCGAGCTTAGTTATTGATGATAAACCGATCACAGGAAAGCTATAAAATCATGCCTATGTATGTGTGATGAGGGTAGTGCCATTGCACGTGACTCTAAAATTTAGAGTACATGTCAAAAACTTAGTTCACAACAATTTTATAAGTGTTTTCAGGAAGTTCTTAAGAAGATAATAAAGTGTAGGAAGTATAACTCATCATTGAGGTAGATAAGAGAACTCTGGTGAAAGAAATTCACCGCTTATCCCAGCTAGGAGTTCAATTTGCGTACTCCAAAGATAGTAGAGTAGTTGTCTAGAATATGACTTGTTCCTTTTTAGTAGCTGAAGGGATGGAGAAATAGTTTGATGATCTCTACTTGTTGTAGCTGAAAGGGGGGGTTCACATGCATAAGTTGATAGGTTTTGAATAATGGGGGAGATGATGGTACTTTAAGGTATCGAGATGGACCGTGTGTTCGAGACATAGGTAGACATAGAGAGGAGGATCATATTAGAATGCCCATAATTCTAGGTATTCAACCCACCAAGGTCCCTCAAAGATGTAAAATGATCCCATGGAGATTTATTGGTTAAATGACATGAAAAAGAACGTTAATTGGTCGACAATTGGTCGGTTCAAAGTTGGTGAAGAGGAGTTATTGGGACCAAATTTGGTCTATCAGACTATGGATAAAGTTAAGTTGATTCAAGAGTGTTTGAAGACGGCTCAAAGTCGCCAAAAGTCCTATTCGAATGTGTGGCATAGAGACCTAGAGTTTCAAGTTGATGATTTGATGTTTCTGAAAGTTTTACTTGTGAAAGACGTTATGAGATTTGAGAAGAAGGGGAAGCTTAGTCCCTGCTATATTGGCCATATAAAATCTTGCAAAGGATCGGTCAGATATCTTATGAGTTTGAGTTGCCACAAGAATTAGCAGTGGTACAACCAATATTTCACGTATCATGTTTTAACATTCAAGTTTCCAATACTCAGATACTCATGTCAGTTCAGTACTAAGATACTCATGTCAGTTTAGTACTCATATACTTTTGTCAGCTCAATACTCAGCTACTCATGCCAATCCAATACTAAGATATTCATGCCAGCTTAGTACTCAGATATTGATGTTATTTCAATACTCAAATATTCATGAGTTTAATATTCATATATCCATGTTAGTTCGGTATTCACATATTTATGGAAGACCAATATCCAGTCAATGCAGTAGTCATTTAGTTTAGTATCTCAACAGTTCAGTAATCATGTATACATTCAGTTTAGTATGCAAGTGTTAATGAAAGTTCATGTTTCCACCAGACCCATTTAAGGTCCGAAGTTAGTAGAAGTTACAGTCAGGACAATCATTCGAGGACGAATGATCCCAAGGGGGAGATAATGTAATATCCCATACATTCAGAATAGATGTGGATATGTTAAATGGGTATTAATTTGATATTTTAGACATATAAAGTCCTAGCGGGATGATTATGGGTGAGAATAGTTGTTTTGGAATCAAGACGGAGAGTGAGGTGCATAAGATTCAACAAAGTCGACTAACTTGCATAAGGTCTGTCTTCCAGCAGGGTTCAGTGAAAATTTGTAAGGAATTTGAGAAAACTCAAAGCATGAAAATTGTAGGCTTTGAAATAGCTTTCCAACGATATATTGTGGAGCCCAAACGGAGCTCTATACAAAAAGTTATGCTCATTTTACAGAAAAGTGTGTAACCACCACGTTCTGCCGCGTTTGACTGCCGCAGTCGTGAGGTAGTGCTCCAGCTATTTACTGCGATCGAGAGCACGGTCAGGCCTACTGGGATGCGGTGGGTGACTTGGGAAGTCATTTTTAGCCCTATTTCGTCCCCCACAGCCCCAAAACATAAAAACTTGCTCTAGAAAGGAAAGCTTTCAAAAACCTAACTCCTTAAGGGTCCTTCCACCACCCAAGGTAATTTCTAATGGTGATTCTAAGTTAATTTCAATTTCCCAACATCTTATTAACATGGGTAAACCCTCCATATCATTAGATATTCGATTGGTAAACCATTGTTGAGAGAAGAAACCTTAGAACTCGAAGTCAAGAAGATTGAACGCCAAAAAGGTAATATCTTCACCCTCTAATTGATTCTATCATTGAATTAATTATTTTAGACTCTAGTTCATGAGATATGAATTGATGGGTTTGATAGAAAAGCATGAACGATTATAGGTTTGAGTTGTTGATTGTTGATTATTAGTTAAGAGTTTTGTTTACCTTATGGGTGATAAAGAATAATGTTGATTATAACCATTTGAGACTTTAGAATTTATCTAGGAGCAAGAGAATGGGTTATTGGGTGTAAAAACACCATTAATAGGGATTATGAAGCTTTACACTCACCAAGTGTTTGATAAAATGCTTAAGTGACCAAAATATAGGTGTTGTTGCTAACTTGGAATCCCTTTGACTTGTATTGATATAGATTAAAGTTGAAAGGGTTGGCAAATGTTGTATTATGCTCAAGAGCAGGAAGTTAAGGTATGTGAGGCTAACTCTCTATGTTTGAGAATTTTAATGATTCTCCTACACTACGTTTCTTTTACGACGTTACCAATTGCCTCAGAGATATAGTTAAGCCTAGATCCTTGAATAGTGGTAGAACTCTATTCTCTATCTTCATAAATCGTTCACCACTTTCATTCTGAACATTGTGAGCTCAGTGCGTATTCAATATAGACTTGGGTTTGATGCCCTCGAGTCTTAGAATATATTACTATTTACCATGCAAATGGTAACAACAATTTGATTTGTAAGTGGGATTCTAAAAATACATGATCTATTCCCGAGCTAGTTGTTAGAACAGTTAATGCTAATAATATTAAGTTTAACGATAAAGTGCGAGCGAAAACAAGGCAGTAATCAAACTGAAGGGCCTGATGCCCGGTTGCATGGCTGATCGATGAGTACCTCGGGGTCCAGGTTTGGGTCGAGCTCGAGGTATCTGGGGCAGCCGGGAATGGGATAACAATTAAGTATATGGTTTAGCAAGGCTCTATACGGATAATATTGAGCAATATAGTGAAGAACGAGTAAGAGGACGATAAATATTGAAGTGGCCTCGGGCCAGTGAGAACAAACAAGTTAAAAAGAAAGAGAGAGAGAGAGAGAGAGATATTATTGCACTTATGGAGAAATGGAGCAACATCAGTCCTATACAAAGTGGCATGGGTTCCCCTTATATAGGCGAGGGAATGCAATATGGTACAGAGTGCATTAAATGAAAAGATACGGGTATGGGATGGCGAGGCGAGGTACTAGAGTTTGCTGAGTCCAGTTGCCTGCATCGGGAATCCCCCGTTCTCGGAGCCTTTATCGGGCCGCTAGAAATTTCTTTATTCTCGGAATCTTTGCTGGTTCGCGGACAATCCTCGAGATAGGGAGCTTGATCACAATCCCATATCCTCGAGGTGCTGACATGATATTCTGAATATATCTCAATGGCAGGAAATCGATTCCCCTGATTCACCGCATACAAATAATCTCCGCATTTCCTAGAACGAAGTAATTGGAAGCGATATTGAATCGTCGTCTCGAGGTTATTATTGCCATGGCATCAATCGTCTATGATCATTAAATGCCATGCCCCAGAGAACCGTGCAGGGCCACCGTCAGATGCGGTAATCGAGAAACCCACGAACTGCCATAGGCTCGTCTCTTCTGCTTCCCCAGTCCTTCCTATAAATGCACCGGTTGCCAGATATTTCCCATCTCCACCTTTCTTGTAAGCCCGCGAACAAGAATTTTACTGCTTGATATCCTTCCCTCTTTTCTTAGAAAGGGTTTTTATCATTCTTCATGGCTAGAACTTCCAGGACGGTCCCCCGACGGAGCGATGCTGCGTCATCGTCCCGATCACATGAGGGGGAAAACAAATCAGTTCCCACTTTAGAGCAATGGATTCCGCCTGATCTCGACACATCGCAAGATTTTGACATCGAGACTCTCTCATCTACGCCGGGTCGGTGCGAGCACGTGTACCGATATGTTAGTGGCGTGACCGATGATATAATCGGTACACTTACCCATTCACCCTGGCCCTTGATAAATCCGAGATCAAGGCTGGCTTTCTATACATATACACTTACCCATTCACCCTGGGTCCTGATAAATCCATCGAATCTCTCCCTAGAGATCGACCTGGTTATTCTTGACTTCTGCATCCGATATCAGGTGACCCTCGGTCAGATCTACCCGTCATTTTGGAGGATAGTGCTAATGCTTAGGCGTTTCACCGAAGGGGTTAGAGGCAAAGTTTTCACCCTTAGCCATTTGATCATACTGTACCGCCCTCGGCTGTATCGAGGCTTAATCAAGCTTCGCCATCGGTCCAAAAAGTCTTTCTTCACAAGCGTTGATGAGGGGAAGGACACCGAGGGTAGATGAGCAGGTTTATTCGAGTGAGGACCTTAGACATCATCCCGACCTAGAGTATGCCCTTTCCCGAGCAGTGGAACGATCGACATAAGCAAACTTCCCTTTTAACCACTTCTCAGTTACTCTTTCATTAATCATAGTAACCTATTTTTGTTCTCTCCAGCCGCTGCTTGGTGTCCAGAGGTGGTCCCAGATTTGTCGGGATGGATCAGGAATTTGGATAAAAAGTTCCTGTACTGCATTCGGTCTTGGACCAACATGGCTATGGAGCGTTGGGTGGCCAAGAATCACGGTAAGGTTCCTTTAATGCCTATGCTTCCCATTTTGTGTTTCTTTCCAAGCCCTTAGAAAAATGTATTGTGGTTGTTGTGCTGGTGTAGGCCTTGGTGAGAATATGCAGATGAGGCCGCCCCTCGTTGGGCCTGACATGAACAAGAAAGGAAGAGCAGGGCAGTCGTTGCCCGACTTGATATGACTGCTTCCATAACCTCCGGATCGAATCCTAACATTGAGGGGGAGGTCGATGAAGGAAGTCCGCTGAGAAGGAGAACAAGGTCTAGTGCAAGAGATTTGTAGGCACCCCGACCGGAGGCTGCTGAATCCAGGACAGCTGGCTCTGGCTGGTCTGGTAATCAGAGGGTCCTTGAAGAAGATGCTGATGCAGCTTCTGCTAGGGTGGGGCATTGGCGTTGATCCTGAGGGTCCGGAGCCTGGGGCTTTCCAGGAGCGTGGGTCACTATTTGGAGAAATCGGTGACCCGAACAATTTTATTCAGAACTTTCCAGTGTCATCAGGAGAACTGAGAGATGCCGAAAGGATGATCGGTTCCACAGTTGGGACTCCTCTCAGAGGGGGAGACTTCATTGCCAATATTTTTGATGGAGTAATGACAAGGCTGATCTCGACGTCTCTGGAACCATTAAAGCGGTGGAAAAGTCCATACAACAGGTGATAGCTTTTTCCTTGCACATTTCTTTTCATTCTCGGGCATTATTCGCCATCTTTCTTAACTTTCTCATTGTGCCGCAATGTAAGGTAATGTATGATCATGCCATTCTTCATCTCTAAAGGGAACTTTTCTGCCATGAGAAGGAGAGTAATAAAGTTGCTTCGAAGCTGCAGGACTCGGAGGTTCATCATGCCTAGAGAGACAAAGAGTTGGGAGAACTTCGGACTGCCTTGAGGGTGGCGCTTTGGGAGAAGGCCGCTCTTGTTGTTCAAGTACTCTACCTTGCTCATATCCGCCCTTTTACTTCGTATTCACACATGTTCTAGATTCATATATTCATCGACTTGCCCTTCATTGTAGGTCAAGGACAGTAGCTCGTGGATTAGTCAGTTGGAAGCGGAGATCTCTGGGCTGAAAGAGCGAAACAAGATTGTGACCGGGGAATTAGCGACATCCTGAGATCTTCTCTCGGGCACTCGCAGGGAGATGGTTACTTTGGTCGCGGCTAAATCTGAGGCCGAACGAGATGTTGCCGCTTATTGGGAGGATGCGACCACGACGCATACAATGGTCCGCGACATGTCTACGGTAGCTGAGTAGAGACTAATTCCAGCTATCGAGCATGCCAAAGAGGAGGCAAAGAGGGAGACCTTGGAAGAACTCGAGGCCAGAGGTTTTACTTTGTCTGTCGATCTGGAGTAGACTCGTGTGGTGGAAGAGAGACTGGCGCTCTCGATTGCCCCTGATAGTGGTGAAGATGATAGTGGTGAGGAGTAGTCTCCGAGCCTTTTTTGTATTCCTTTCTTTTTGCTTCATGTGTTCCCCCAAGAAATAAATATCGTAAAGATGTTTCTCTCTTTGCCAATGTATATAAAAAGGAGCTCTTATCCTGTCATTTTTTCTCTTTGCTTCTTTGTTTTCGTGTTCCGGCACCAGCCCTTTGGGGTCTTTTCGTAGGGTAGACTAAGGGCCCCGATACTAGCCACGTCCTGAGGTGGGATCAATAGTTTCTCCCGAATCAGTATTTATGACGTCTGGGATCTTTTATGACGTCGAGGATCTCTCGAGGTCCCTTCGGTCTTATGAGTTATGTGGGAGCCTAGAATGATTCTGCCAATGCACTCCCCAAGAAGAAGGTGATGCTAACGCGGACAGAATTAATTGGCCCTCTTAGACAAACGAGCAGTTGTCGCTTAGCCTCTATATATTTGCTCATCCGCCCTTCAAGTGATGATTTTGCAGTTTCTGATAAGCTTATCTCCTCTACAGAGCCTGGCGCTTTGTGCGAGTCCTTCCGCTCCCCTGATTCAGAAATCTTTTCCTTGGATTCTCATCTTCTTCCTATTATTCTATTGCAATCATAGCCGCCGCTTCGACGGCTGAACCTCGGATTGAGGGGAGTCCCTGCTGCGCTCCACCCTTGGTTGGTACCAGCGGTTCGCCCCCGATGTTGGGAGAGCAAGACTCGGGTCGCCATGCCTCGAAGAAGGCTATCACACCGGGGAGACCTCCCAATTTTCTAGGCCATCAAGAGCATATGTCGAGGATTATTTCATCGGTGAGGGAGGAAAACCTCGAGATGATTAGGAAAGAATGCGGATGGGGGGAAGGCATGATTTTGCGAGCACCTTCCCTCGATGAGAGTATCATGACATATGTTGAGGGGTTCTTGATTGCGCATATCCACGTTCTTGCGCCGGGTTCCCCAGACCAGGTCGTGCTTGATTTCTACAGGAAATATCAAGTAACGTTGGCATAGGTTCATCCCTTCTTTAGGAGAATAGTGCAGTCGATGAGATATTTTGCAGACAAGTCCAGGATAGAATTCACTCTTAGCCACCTCGTGAGGTTGTATCGGCCATTGCGCTATCGGGTCCTGATTGCTCTTCAACGTAGATCCACCCGAGATCCCGCGATCAACGATGAGGAGGATGAGGACCGTGGCTAGATGAATCACTTCATTCGAATTCGGAAGACCAACGTTATCCCTAAAGAATTTTTGCCGTTCCCTGAGAGATGGAACCTCACTCGTAAGTGATTCGTTTGAGCTATCTTTTAACTTGGCATGAGGTTGCCCCGTAACGGTATCTTTCTGTTCTCTGTTTCAGCGACTCGTGGGCTGCCCGGCGAGATCCCTTATTTAGCTGAATGGTCTCGTAAGCTAGCAGCTTGCTCATCCTACGATAGGCGCTGATGGTGAGATCTATCAAAAGGGAGATGGGAGGCAAAACATCATGGTAGGTGCTCGGCGTCTTGCTCCCCTAAGGGGTTACTTCCTTCTTGATGACTCATCAGATTTGTCTGCTGCAGGAGCCAGGAGTATCTTCGAACCGAGGTCGAGGTCGATTCCCCTAAAAGAGGAGGAGAGACTACTGGCCCTGGGGCCAAGGAAAACCAGAAAAAGGAAAGATACCCCGGGGTGCAAGAAGGCCTGTCATGAGGTGCCTTCTTCGCAGTGGTTAAGGGGAGGTGATTTGGCTGATCGATAATCTTCTGGAGTTGGCACATCGTCGAACGTTGATTCGGCCTTCGACGAGGCTCAACGCTTTGGCCTTATGGTGAGTTTCAGCTGCTGTAAGGATGTTCTGGCCCTGCACTGCTCTCTTTTCTCTTTGTTTACCTAGCTTTCTTTTTCAGGCTTTTGACAGGCTCAAAGCCGAACTGCTTCATTGCGAGGCCCAATTGTGGGGTGCTCGAGATAGGGAGAAATCACTCAAGATTCTTTGTGCAGCAAAGTAAAGCGAGATCGTCTGCTTATGGTGTGAGGTAGATCAGAGTCGGGCCCGGGAGTCTCTCCTGGAGAAATAGGTATTCCGCATCTCGCACTGGCCTATATTCCCTTTTTGTATCTCACCTTGACATGTTGCTAGTTTAGATAAAGGATAAGATGGATGAGCTGGAACAACTCTGGGGCGAGGTTGGCAAGGCCAAATGTGAATTCATCGAGCTACGGCGAAGGTGAATGCCCATTCTAAGGATAGAGAGAGGGCTTAGGCCGGGGCTTCCACTCTTGAGGCGCAAATTTAGGCTGCCCGTGCGAATGTTTCTGCTCGGGCAAAAATGATCGTGAGGCTCTCATCCGAGCTTTCAAGGGCAAAAACTGAGGTGGTGAATGTCTGGGCCGAGGTTGTGATGAACAATACCAGGGCAGGACAGAAAATGGTGGCTTATTCGAGTAGCACTGCCGCTGCTAAAGCTGAGTTGCAGAAAACCCTCGATCGTGCCAAAAATAGCAAGGAGTATGTGAGGTGCAGATCCCGAAAGGAAACCTTTGAGGAGATTCATGCCAGGGGATTTGATGTCTCTGGGGAGATCGAGCAAGCCAAAGGAGAGGAGTACGATGTCAAGTTCCTACTCTCTGATGCTGAGGATGATGGGGAGGAGACCGCCGGGCCATAACTACCGGAAAGAAGCGGAATGATCATTTCCGGCCTTCTTTGTTATGTATATATAGCTTTCATTATATGACGCGACTGAGTGCGCTCGCAGGGATCCAAGGTCCTATCACACCTGGGGAGTTTCGGCGTTCCGGGTTTCCGTGAAGCGAGTTTTGGGACTGCTTCCTCGGGAGACGATTGCTGTGTGAACTTCCACGAACTTGACTCGATCCTTTCGAAGAGATTTCCAAGCATCCTTGCTGTGATGGGGTCGGTTCTCGATCCGTTGTTTCTTGATCTCTCGGGTACTCGTTCGGCGTAGGGAGACGTTTCCGGCACTACTGCGCTGGGAGTCTCCAGGTGACTGTGCAGCTGATTGATAGCCAACTGTTGTGTCTGCAACATTTCAAAAATAACATGAAGACTAACTTCCTATTTTTCCCAGGCCGAGGTTTTTTGAGCTTCCTGTTGGTCGATATGTTGTACGCTACCATCGGTGCGCGAGGCTTCGTCGACTTGTTGTGCTTCCTGCGAGTCTACGTCCGCTAGAATCGGTCCTGGCGCGATATCAGGATTCTATGGAGGTGCTCCACCGGCCGGGGCAACCATGCCATTTTCCCCATGGTTTTCGAGGTTGTCGTTCTCGATTCTGATTATCGAGCCAACCATTTTAACCTGAAAAGAAAGGATCTTGGACAAGAAAAGTGTAAAAGGTAATGTGTGTTTGTGTGATGAAACTAGCAAGAAAATAATTACTATTATTTTTAGCCCCACGGTGGGCGCCAAACTATTTGCCGTGAAAATGGTAACAACAATTAGATTTGTAAATGGGATTGTAAAAATACGTGATCTATTCCCGAGCTTGTTTTTAGAACAGTTGATGCTACTAATATTAAGTTTAATTATAAAGTGCGAGCTAAAACAAGGCAGTAATCAAACCGAAGGGCCTGATGCCCGGTCGCAGGGCTGATCGATGGGGACATCGGGGTCCAGGTTTGGGTCGAGCTCAAGGTATTTGGGGCAGCCGAGAATGGGATAACAATTAAGGATATGGTTGAGCAAGGCTCTATACGGCTAATACTGAGCAATATAGTGAAGAACGAGTAAGAGGATGATAAATATTGAAGCGGCCTCGGGCCAGTGAGAACAAACAAGTTAGAAAGAAAAGGGAGAGAGAGATATTATTGCACTTGTAGAGAAATAGAGCAACATCAGTCCTCTACAAAGTGGAATGGGTTCCCCTTATATAGGCGAGGGAACACGTATGGTAAAAAGTGCATTAAATGAAAATATACGGGGATGGGACGGCTAGGCGAGGTACTAGAGTTTGCTATGTCCAGTTGCCTGCCTCGGGAATCCCCCGTCCTCGGAGCCTTTATCGGGCCGCTGGCGATTCCTTATTCTCGAAATCTCTGCTGGTTCGCGGACGATCCTCGAGATAGGGAGCTTGATCACAATCCCATAGCCTCGAGGTGATGACATGATATTCCGAATATACCTCAATGGCGGGAAAACGATTCCACTGATTTCACCACATACAATTACTCGGTATGCCATATATAGTTGAGGTTTCAGTGTTCATAATCAGTTCAAGAATATATGTCTCAGTCTAGTCCTATTTAGTATTCTAGTATTATGTAACTCAGTGTGATCTAGTATTCCAGTATCATGCAACTCAGTATGATTCAGTATTTCACTATCATGTATTGTAGTTTGATTCTCACTTACTGAATGTTGAACACCTTTATTTAGGACCGAGGACGTAGTTTATATGTTTTATACATACTTGGGCCTGAGGCCGTAGTTTATGCTTTATGCATGTTTGGGCCTGAGGCCGCAATTTATGCTTTATGCATTTTGGGCCTGAGGCCGTAGTTATGTATACGTATACATGGGCCTGAGTCCATAGCTTGTGCACATATATATTGGGCCCGAGGCCGTAGCTTATTCAGATAAACAGGTTGTTCATCATTCAGAAGAGGGGGTATTCATATTCTTACTTCCTTTATCATTTCAGTTATCAGTTATCAGTTCAGTCACCAGTTACCAATTCAGTTGTCCATTATCAGTTTTCATTTCATTTTCAGTTTCAATAGTTATCATTTCAGTTATCAATTATCAATTCTCAGTTATCAACTTAGTTTCATTTTCAGCATTTTTAATTCTTTCTTTCAGTCACTTTACATACCAGTGCAATTCAAATGTACCGACGTCCCTTTTGCCAGGGCCTATATCTCACGATGTGGGTAATGATTTACAGGTTGGTGATTCAGAGCGCTAGGATTCTCGTACCAGCTATTTGGTGATCCCCAGTTCTTTCGGGGCATTATCATTACTTTACAGTCTTTCAGTATTTTGAGACAATCAGTGTTTTCAGTACTTCATTAGAGGCTTCATTGACTAGAGTAACAATTAGACAGAGTTTCAGGATTTTCATGTTAAGTATGTTTGCTACAAATACGTTTCAAAAAATGTATTAGTATTTCCGCACTTTGATTTATATAATCCAGACTTTCAATATATCAGCATGTGTTAGTTTATCTTCCGCATTTAGTATGTTATGATATCACATGTTGATTCAGCCAGCTAGTTGGTTTGCTCGGTCACATGTAGTCAGGCACCGAGTGTCATGTTACGTCCAGGCCCAGGTTCGGGGTGTGACAGTTCATCTTTGGATCGTGTGTGCCCGGGTTGAATTTTTATTGAATTTTGGGATTTTGTCAAAGATTGAACCTTTATTAAATGGGGATATTTCCTTTAGCATTGTTTGACTCCCTTAAATGAAATTTGCTAGGTTTTGATCATTTTGAGGAGTTTTCTAAGGGAGATGGTACTGGATTATGGATTTTTTTTAGAATAAGGTAAGTGTCTTGCCTAACTTTTGTTGAGGAAATTTTCCTACTAAATAATATTATCTACTACATGTGGGGTGATGCATATGCGATATGACGAGCGTATATGCATGTGCCGGGGTTTTCTATACTCGAGCGAGGGAATTATACGCTTCTTAGTGCTTTGTTGATCCTGGTGCTTCCCTTAACTTATGCTTCATTTAATTCTATTATTAGTGAATTTTATTAACTGTGTTAGAAATTATGTAAGAATGTATGACATCTTGAAAGGGTTTTATGTGCTGTTTTTGAGATTATTCATATACTTAATTTGATCGTAGCATCATGAACACCCATATATTCCTATTATTGCAATGCTACTTGAGCTTTTTTATCCGTAATTAGAAATGATGATTGGGGCCTTAGGGCTAGGTTTGGAATGATGGGTATTTCTGTGTGGTTAATATGAGTTGGCATGATGAATATTGTCGTGCAGTGTAAAACAAGAATGGCCGGTTGGTTGCTACAGGGTAAGAAGATCGGGAGTTGGATTTTTGTTATGATCACTCATTCGTTACACACTTACATGCTCTCTACTTTGGTTTCTATTAATGCTTGTTGTTTTGTGTGTAACTTTCACGTTTGTGTTCCTTATGTAGTTACCTCTATGTTACCTATTTGGCATGTTACTATTAAATTTATGTTTCTACCTTCTCTATTACTGTTACTCCTATGATTTTACTTGATTTACTTCTACTACATGTCCTCTTCGAATTCCTACTCTTACTTGTTATTAGCGCATACATGTTACATGCCTCTACTAGTTATGTGATTTACTTATTAGATGCAATGACCT